>NC_068983.1:114206758-114211610 GCF_001194135.2 Octopus bimaculoides
TCTTCTTCTTCTTCTTCTTCTTCTTCTTCTTCAAATTGCCATATGTTTATTTGTTTTATTTATATTTATTGTTTATTGTATTTTACTATTTCACAAACTTCTCAGAGTGGTGGCTGGCACAATCATTAGTGCGCCAGCAAAAACAAAACAAAACATCGCAGGCGCAGGCGTGGCTGTGTGGTAAGAAGCTTGCTTCCCTACCACATGGTTCCGGGTTCAGTCCAGCTGGCACATAAGGCCTCCACGCTCGTTTTCCATTTATCCTGTTGTTTTGCAAATTTTCTTCCCGCATTCCATGATGACCATCAAGCTTGATTCCTTTCCTTTTCCACTGTCCTTCTCAATGTGCTTTTTGGTCTATCAATTTTTCTCTTCCCCTCAGGTTGTCAAGTCAAGGCAATCATGCAATGATGATTGGATTCCTTTCTCAATACATGTCCAATCCAATTCTATCTCTTCCTTTTTACTTCTTGGCTTATCTTGGGAACTTGCATTATTTTGTTGAGTTCATCCATTGATATGATGTTTGGCCACCCTATCTGCATTACTTTCCTCGGGCCTTTGTACTGAAAAGAATCCAGTTTTCTCTCATCACTATTGTTCATTTTCCAAGTTTCACAGCCATATAGAAGTGCAGGTCTTACCAGCGTTTTGTAGAGTTTGATTTTTGTATCCCTTTCAAACTGCTTTGATCGCCATATTTTGTCCAATTTGATAAAAGCATTTCAATCTCTATTGATTCTACTTATCATATCTTTCTTTCCACCACCTTCTTTACTGGTAATTGTACCTAGATAGGTGAACTCATCTACTTCTTCATTGTCCTTTTCATCTATTTGAATAGAGTCAGTCTTCTTGTTGCTAAATCACAAGGTCTTAGTCTTCTTCTCATTGATCTTTAATCCCTTTGTAAGACTTGACATTTTGTTAGTGTTCTATTGTATCTGTGATTGGCTGGAAGACAGTAAAGTAATATCGTCAGCATAGTCCAGGTCTTCAAGGCATGACGTCATTTGCCATCTTATCCCAGTGTTGTTATTCATGGTGGTCTTCATCACCCAATCTATGACGAGTAGAAACAAGAATCCAGACATAACGGCAGCCTTGTTTTACGCCTGTCTTTACTTGGAATCGTTCTGCCATTTCACCGTCATCCAGTACTGCACATTCACCATCTTTGTAATTTAATTTGACTATGTTGATAATTTTGCTTGGTATGCTATACTGCCTCATTATCTCCCATAAACTGTCCCTATGAACTGAATCAAAAGCTTTTTTTTTTAAATCGATGAAGTTTATATACAATGAAGATTGTCATTCTAAGCACTATTCAATAATATTTCTCAAGATGAATATTTGTTTGGTGATATTTTTACCTTCGCGGAAGCCTGCTTGTTCAGGTCTGAGCTTCTTATCAATACCGTTTTGGATCCTATTAGTCATGATTTTTCCTAGCACTTTACTTGCTATAGGTAGAAGTTTCCCCTCCAGTTTCCACATTCAGATAGATCTCATTTCTTTGGTAACTTGAAAACCAGTCATTTCTTTAAGTCACGTGGTATTTTATCTTGATCCCAAATATCATTTATGATACTGTGCAGTTAGTCTGTAGATGTTTCAATGTCTGCCTTCAATAACTCTGGCTATCTAAAAGTCTGCAAAGAAGCATGGACGTTTAAGAGAAACTTATGAAAATGCTTTCGATACAGAATTGTGGTTTTGTGTCTATGTAGCAACAATTTTATTATTACGTTTGCGAAAGGGAGTGAGCTGGACGAGTGATACGTTACTTCGCCGGACGAAATACTTAGCAGCATCTCTTCTATTTCTTTATGTTGTGAGTTCAAATTTCGACCGAGGTCGACTTTGCTTTCTATTCTTTCGGGAACAATATAAAGAAAAAATAAGAAGCAATCAAGCACTGCGGTCGATGTAATCAACTACTCTTCCCATAAAAGAGCTGTTTTGTGGCAAAATGAGAGAGAATTAGAATTATTCTTTTCTACTCTAGGCACAAGGCCCGAAATTTTGGGGCAGGAGGCCAGTCTATTAGATCGACCCCAGTACATAACTGGTGCTTTATTTATCGACCCCGAAAGAATGGATGGCAAAGTCGGCCTCGGCGGAATTTGAACTCAGAACATAAAGACAGATGAAATACCGCTAAGTACTTCGTCCGGCGTGCTAACGTTTCTGCTAGCTCACCGCCTTAGAGAATTAGAATTATTACATTAGAGGTGACGAGCTGGCAGAATCGTTATCACATAGACAGCGAGTTGGCAGAATCGTTAATACGTCAGGCAAAATGCTTAGCGGTATTTTGTCTGCCGTTACGTTCTGAGTTCAAATTCCGCCGAGGTCGACTTTGCCTTTCATCCTTTCGGGTTCGATAAATTAAGTACCAGTTACGCACTGGAGTCGATATAATCGACTTAATCCCTTTGTCTGTCCTTGTTTGTCCCCTCTATGTTTAGCCCCTTGTGGGCAATAAAGAAATAAGAATCGTTATCACGTAGGACGAAATGCCAAGATATATTTCTTAAAGAGTTCTCGTGCTTGGCTTGTTACTATGGAAACAGGCATGAATATGTCTGTGGTTTACGATTGGCTACAATTACCCAAAATTTGCAAACTTTAAAAACTATTAACTCCTTATTTATTGATTTATGGCGAAAATGAATTTCAAGGCATTGATTAACATGTAAAACTTACACCGAATATGAAATCAATTCGAACAGAAATTGAAGAGATTGAAAATTGGCAACCAAACAAAAGAAGAGTTCAAATCGCGCCCAGGTCAGTTTCACTTTTCGTCCTTTCGGGGTCGATAAAATAAGCAGCAGCTGAGCACTGGAGTTGATGTAATCGACTTCCCCTCCCTTCGAAATTACTGGCCTTGTGCCAAAATTAGAAAGAATTATTACATTTGGGAAGAATCAGTCGGTAGAGATCTTTGCTGGTTATGGTATGGAATCTAAATTGGTAATACTAGTTCTGGTTTCAAACCAGATCAAGGAATATTCAGGGGACAATTATACCAAATTTCTAACTCATTTCTTTTACTGAAGTCAGCAAGGCACCTAATAGATAAATAAATAAATAAATAAAGAAAGAAAGAAAGAAAGAAAGAAGGAATTTAAGAAACTGTTGTTGCGGTGTATGCTGTTGCTGCAGTTCTTCTTGCTTAAAAGAAAAAGAAAAAAATGTTCACAAGTATTAGCAGCCTCCAACCAACACGCAACTAGCACCACTATCCATCCCACTACCCTATCACATACGTGTGGCGACCGCCTTGTCAAACGCTTTGTGCGCAAACCTTACATCCGTTAGTCTCAAGTCACACACGTATACACACACATATCTATCTATCTATCTATCTATCTATCTATCTATAGTTATATTTATATTTATATTTATATATACGCGCACACAACACACACACACACACACAAATATATATATATATATATATATATATATATATTTACCTACCCACCTATTTACTTGCCAGTATTTTTTAAAAAAGCATACACGCACACACACATACACACACACACACACACACACACACACATAAGTATATATAGATATATGCATACATACATACATACATACATACATACATACAGGCAGACAGACAGAGACACACACAAACACATACATATACATGTCTATATATACTTATGTGTATGTATGTATGTATGTATATCTACTATACACACACACGCACACGCACACACACGCACACACACAGTCACACACACTCACACACACACACACACACACACACACACACACACACACACACACACACACACACACACACACACACACACACACACACACACATTCGCGCGCACATATACACACACGCTTACACATAATATGAGATTCTTGAAATAGTGAGCTGTCCACAACAGGTTCTCTTACAGAACGGAAGTGTCCCTGTAGCTGACGAGGGACATTGAACGCCAAAGTCTTTTCGGCGCACTTATTTTACAACACGATTCGAATATTTTAAATACTGGCACGCGTTCTGCATTCAAGTGATCAATTCCTTTGGGCTCCGCGTCATATTACTTTGTCGTCAGATTTTGAAGACATCCGCTGTTTTTTCTTTATTTCTTCGTCTCTTTTCTACATTTGGTGACCAGCAGGCTGGTAAAATCTTGGTTAGCACAACTAAAATGTTCATTATATTATTTATTATTGCAATCATTACTGTCATGTAATACTTTATACGTGCGTTTATTATTTCTATTACATGTCTTTAGTGTGTGTGTGTGTGTGTGTGTGTGTTTTATTTACATTTTTGTTTTATCTTTAATTTTCTTTCCTTTCCTTGCTTCTATTTTTATTAATATTGTTTTTATATTTTTAATTTTCGAATTCTTTGGAAATAAAAAATTCGTGGAATCTAGAATGAACTAATGACGAATATGGAATATCATGTTTTTTTTTATTTATTTCTTTTAATTTTCAGAATTTTTATTTTTCATTTTGTTGACTTTCGTTGACGAACATCGTGGAACAAGTGATGATCCATCGATAAGCTTATACTAAGTTTCAGTTTCGATTTTCGATGGAAACCCACGTTCATTTCAGTTACGCTGATAACGGCCCTCTAGGAAATACAAGAACATCACAACTTTTCGCTCAATTTGTCCGTTTTTTAGAATATAGTTTTCATACTCAGTCGAGACGTGTGTGTGTGTGTGTGTGTGTGTGTGTGTGTGTGTGTGTGTACCACTGACGATGGGCACAAATGACCCGAAACCTTTCGGTCTGGTGATCCCGTCGTCTACTACAAGATGGTAAGGGTTCGCTCCACTGCTTCCCCTGCTATATATAT
>NC_068983.1:114212763-114219341 GCF_001194135.2 Octopus bimaculoides
GAAGAGGTGAAAAAAGAAAAAAAAAACAAAAAAAGGACGGGGGCATTAAAAGGCATCAGTTCGCAAGAGTTCCAGCACTGCTTCAAATAGTGGAAAACGCTCCAAGACCGATGCATTGCTTCAAACGGGGAATACTTTGAAGGCGATAAAAGTGTAAACATATAAAATTAAGTGAATAAAATAGTATTGCAAAATTCTAGTTTCTTTCGGGTATCTCCTCGTATATATGTATATATGTATGTATGTATGTATGTATGTATGTATGTCGGTGAGCAGGAAAAATCGTTAGTAATTCGGACAAAAATGCTTCGCGTCAATTCTTCCGTCTCTTTGCGTTCTGAGTTCAAATCTCTCCCAAGGTCAACTTTGTTTGACTTTCAACCCTCCAATGGAGTGCTTGAATGATAGAGGTACGAAATCAGCTAAATCTGAGGAACAAGGCAAAGAGAGTAGACAGTATGTTCATGAGCCAGAGGCTGGAATATGTATGTTAGTGACTGAATTCCAGTTTGTCAACAGGTTCCTTCGCTACATGTAATCTTAGATATTGTGTCTGAAGCAGCAATGCTGGTTCAGATATGGAAGTAATACTCTATTATTGGATTCAATGAGCCTTGTAGAGTGTCAGTAACTTTTGGGGGCAGAAAAATTTCTGGGCCTGAAGAGAAGGTCCAGTCTTTGAGATGCGGTCCTTGCTATGCTAAGAATGTGCTTTCGCTTTGTGCCTTTCAGGAATAAACTGTTATACTGTTTTATGTTTGAAATTCATAAGCCCCATTTGAAATAGGTTTTAAACAATATTTATCGAGGATCTTTTTTAAAACGGAGGCCACATTTTTCATTAATGTTTTACGTAGTGTTTTTGGTACCGAAAGACTTTCAAACTTCGTATACTTATCTATTTTGTGTTATAGAACAGAAAAATATTTTTGTATTCGAATTTATTTCATGTAAAAAATTGTCTTATTTCGATAATTTCAACCAATCACTGACAAGTATTCAGTTGTTTATATTTACTCCTTTGGCTGATTAAGCCATAGCTTCGTTTATTTGCTTTTTTCATTTTAAATTTGCTTTTTTCATCTTAAATTTGCTTTTTTCATTTTCTTTTTTTTTCCTTCGTTTTATTTGCTTTTTTCTTTTTAAATTTGCTGTTTTTACCCTAACCTTAACCCTATCACCGATAGAATTGTTTCAGAATCGTTTGTTTATGTAGTCGGCACTTAATGTATATCGGCTGAATGGACGTCAGTGATTGGTTGAAATTACAGAAATACGACAACTTTAACATGGAATAACTTAGGGATTTCTTTTTTTTTAAGAAGACTAAGAGAAAAAGATGTTTTATATGACACATTCTACCAGTGTTCCAAGTTTCAAAGTGTTTCGTTAATGAAAAATGTGGCCCCCGTTTTAAAAAAGATCCTTTATCGATGATTTAATCAATAATTACTAGTAGTGTTCAACTAAAAAATCAATATTTCTGATCGTCATAAAAAAGATAGTTGGTTTCTTTAAGCCCCACATTCAGCGATTTGATGACAAAATATGGCTGTTGCTCGATAAACACACATATATGTTGTACTTTCATTGTTAGTGAGTTGATTGAGCTTATTTCCTGGTTCCTATAATTAGAAAGGTAAATTATGGGAAAAAAGGTTTTGCTAATTTATTTCGTAAGGTATCTAATTTAGAACTAAATAATTGTGCATTAAGAAAATTTAGCACACCGCTTCAGGTCATGCTTGCTACAAGCTGTCTACAGGGCTTGTTTATATTCCAGCTACCTGTACGGTCGTATGAGAGTTATTGTCAAGTGGCTGCTCCCAGTGCACTTCACTCGTCTCTGTGAAGATCAGCGGTGCACTCACGAGGAAAGTTGTATATGTGAAAAAAGAGTCAATATAAACGGGAGTTTCCTCACTACATGACTTTAACATTCAGCAACTGTTAATATTGCTAAGTTGTTCTTGGTAACAAAATTTCTTTTAATAAGATTGTCTTGATTGTATTGTTTCCCAAATATTTTTTCTTTTTCTTTTTCAGAAATTTAAAATGTTGTCAGTTTATGTCTGACGTCTATCTTTAAAAATTCTTTTGTTTTTTTTACCTTCGTCGTAACCATATTTTAAAAATCCTATACCTTTGATTGTAAGGAGAACGACAGAGGTTAAAGAAACTCTTCAAAAAAGAAGAGTGAACTCGAAACAAAGAGCAACAAAAACATGCGAGGAAGATCTACTTCTACGAGAAAATGTTGTGGGGTTCAGTTGTGTAATAGGGAAACAAAGACGTTAGACGTGTATAACAGAGCATCTTGAGAATTTCTATGCGAAATATTTTCAGGATACTCCTTTAGACATATGAGCTACAGTGTATATATACAGAGGTACATTCTAGTAGTTTTGAGGGGGTTTGTAGGGGAAGCAGTTATAACTGTCCTAGATTATTTCAATTTTAATATATCATTACTAAACATATAAAATGCTGACCTGCCTACTCTTGTTATTCTAGATTGGAAGAAACGGCTGTAAAAGCACTTTGAACACACCCCGCTAAACACTGCTTGTCACAGCTGACAAATTAGTTTGCAGAATGCAGTCGGGGCGTGAAGACAATTTGGAAGCACGCTATGTATCAAAGAGTTATGTTAAACTGAGCAAAAATGCTACAGAAAGTTATGAAATGCTCTAGACTGCATATGGAATAACTTGTATGAGCCGATCATTTGTTTTTCACTGGTAAAAAAGGCTAGGCGAAACAAGTCCGACAGGAAGCTCATGATAATATCGTTTTCGACAGCAAGGGCATCATTTAAATCCCATGGGTTCTCTCTGGCTAGAATGTCAACTTTGTGGAGTATTTTGTGGAGGTTTTGAGGGAGTTCAGGAAGAGATTTCATAGCAAAAGTCCTGAGCACTTGTACTAGGATAATGCATCAGCCCACAGTTTCACCCTAGTAGCCAACTACTTAACAGAGATGGACGTCAAAATTCTTCCTCACCATCCCTACAGTCCAGACTTTGCTCCCTGAGAAATTTGGTTGTTTCGCAAGCTGATGGAGAAAATGAAGAAGGCTGTGACAAGGGTTCCGGACACCTTCACTTTGGAGGACATCCATGAGTTTTTTAATTGAACAAAAACAATACTAACACTGATGATACAGAGACAGATACATGTAAAGACACGTTACTGCTTTAACCTCCCCTAAAGACTTTCCTCCTCTGACGAACACATTGCCAAATATTATGATGGTAGGTGAAGGAAAGAAAGAAAATAAATGCTGGTCATGAAAAACCTTTAAGCAGGCAGATTTGATGAGGCGCCAGAATACCCACAGAACCACCACCACTACCACGACAAGGGCAACAACAAATTACTCTACAACTACCACATCAAAAACAAAAATGAAAACAACAAGATACAACAACCCTCCAAAAATCTCAACAATGAACAAGGAGAACTTTAAACAGAAAAGATGCATAGAAGGAACCTCGGAGTGTTTAAAAACAAGCAGCCTACCTTCGATTTAAGGCCACTCTCAGCTTATATATGTATATCTACATAGTATATTTACAGTATAAAAGTATATTTACTCCTCATTCTAGTTCTTGCTATCACTAAAATATAACATCAGTGCAGTGGTGACAAAATACCTTGTGGTAATTGGTTACGCCTCTTTATGTTTTGAGTTCAAATCTCATACAGGACGGCATTGCCTTTCCCTCTTCTGAGGTTCATCAAATAATTACCAATCAGCAAGTACTAGGTGTCGATATCAGCAAGTAAAAGTTATTGAAGGTGGTGCCCTAGTATGACCGCTATCCAATTAATGAATCTAGTGAATGTGTAAAAAAAAAAAGTAATCTATTTAAAAGTAAAGTTAGTACATATATATATTCTAATAGTGATAATTTTCGTCAAAAGCTACTCTGTAAGACACCATCATCAACAAACAACTCTCTGGTGGCTCTAACATTCTAAATGTTACAGATATACGGCCATGTTTATGGCAGAGCGACCTCAACGGAGTCTCTGTATGTATTCTTACGAATACACCAAACGAAAACATCCACGAACGAAAGAACAAGCCTATCCAAGGTCGAATGATTTGCTGGACAACATCTCACTGCCGTCTTGAAACAGGAAGAACTTTTGTATAATCTAGTTCTGGGAACACGATTGGTGAGAAAGGCAATCAGAGTCAGCTCAATCAGAGTAGACTTTTCATCAGACATGGCTGTGCAGTTAAGAAGTGCGCTTTGCAACCACGTGGTTTCGGGTTCAGTCCCAAAGTGCAGTAACTTGGGCAGGTGTCTTCTGCTATAGATCAGAGCCGACCGAACCAATGCCTTGCGTGTGAATTTGTTAGATGAAAACTTTGTGGAAGCCCGTTGTATACGTGTGTGTGTGTGTGTGTGTGTGTGTGTGTCCAATTAAGTATCAAGCTCTTCACTATTTTTCTTTCTCAGTGAACTAACATCATACAGACCAATCACCCCCCTATACAGAGCCTCAAAAACTCTAGAAAGGCTTATCCTTAACATGGCTAACACAAACACATACACACACACACACACACACACACACACACACACACACACAACACGTATTTAGACCATTGTATTCAACCATCACACTACTCAGAAGTCTGAACCAGAAAATACTTAACCACTTCAATCACAAAAAACCTACGATGCGGCCATTCTCACTGCCATCGACATCAACAAAGTCTCGAATTTTATCTTTTCTATATGAAATACTCAATATCCATTCATTTAAGAACCTGCTCAAAATGTTGGCGAACAAACTACCAATCCAGACATCGAGCATATCTAGTGTACAAGAATAACGGGCTGTAGTTTCTTGAATAGTGTACAACAAGAATGTATCTTCTCACTGGTTCTTATTAGTCTCTACCTACAAGACTTTTCTACTCCAATACAAAACATACAGACTGCTTCACATGTAAATGGGATGACGCTGACATCCTTCCACCATTCTTCAGATACTGTGGCATATCTATAACAACCTTAGTTAGAACATCTAGCAACCTGGGTCCACAACAACAGGTTTAATGTAACATCTATGAAATTCATTGTTTTTCATCTTGAAAAGATCACCAGATAACATTAAGTACAACAAACTAGCATAGGGTCTTCTACTATAGCTTTGGGCCGACTAAAGTCTTGTGAATGGACTTGGTATAAAGAAACTGAAAGAAGACGGTTGTATGTATGTGTGTATGTATGTACGTATGTATGTATGTGTGTATGTATGTATGTATGTATGTATCAAGACAAAGCAAAACAAACGACTTACTGTTTAACCAAGTTAAGCAAACAAAATTTGTTTCAACACACAAATTCACATAAAGAATCTTGTAAGCCAGATCCAAAAACGAAGTATATCTAGACATAATAATGAAGATTGGTGAGATATGCATCTTTAACATTTATTTAAAAAAAAAAAAGTATTTTCTTCATATTGCATTCCGACACGTGTTTCTGCTGAATAAGTGTCTTTGGGCCCTTTGATGCAATAGCTCGCTTCACCCACCCGTATGGGAAACACCTTGAATGAAACTGTATAGGACTGTCAACCTTTGGATTTGTATGTGTACTATAAATGATTTTATATAAATCGACTAAATGCACAAAACTAATATATCAAAGGAGTCTCGGACACTTATCAGTAGAAACACATGTCGGAATGTAATATGAAGAAAATGCTTTTTATTAAGTAAATGTTAATTATGTATATCTCTCCATTATTCATTATTATGTCTTGACAATATACTCTGTACTCTACGTGAAATCTATTTAAGCGAACTGAGGAATTAAATATTTCCTGTCTTTTGAAGTGATTAGCCAATTCTGGATTTGATGAAACTTGTAAGATACCTGCCCAGATTTAAAATCCCTATTGTTTTGCGTTATAACTATATCTGTGTGTGTGTGTGTGTGTGTGTGTGTGTGTGTGTGTGTGTGTGTGTGTGTGTGTGTGTGTGTGTGTGTGTGTGTGTGTGTTTGATGCTTGATGAGCGGTGTTGGTAACTTAACGGTTCAGCAAAATATGCGATAACATAAGTAACAGGCTTTGAAATCAAAATACTGGAGTCAATTTGTTTGACTAAAATCCTTTAAGCCGATGCCCCAACGTGGGCCATAGTCCAGTGACTGAAACAAGTAAAAGAAGAGACTGGACAACAGGTAGAATGCAAATATGCTTTGGGTGTGACTCTGCATCAAATAAAATTCATTACAACTTTTTGAGGTGTACAGTATAGGGGTGACCCCTACTTTGGTCATGAATGACCATGGGATTGCACCTAGAAAGTTACCCTCCGAGGCACAAATTCGGGCAAGGTTGTTTATGGAAGACCAGCAGTCGCCCATGCATACCGGCCTCCCCTCAACACGCCAGCGATGTTATCCAAGAGAAAGGCAAGGGCTGATACAGCTTCGCACCTGTGACGACGCAACTCATTTCTACAGCTGAGTGAACTGGAGCAACGTGAAATAAAGTGTCTTGTTCAAGAACACAACACGCAGCCCGTGTTATATATATATATATAT
>NC_068983.1:114222958-114227413 GCF_001194135.2 Octopus bimaculoides
CTTTCAAAATACAAAGACCTGGAAATAGAGATAACTCGAATGTGGAATCTAAAAACAGAAACAATTCCTATCATAGTAGGTGCCTTAAGTATAATAAAAAAATATTCAGACAAATACATAACAAAAACACCAGGACTTACAAATATATATAACATGCAGAAAATTGCACTACTGGGTACTGCACACATTCTACGCAAAACACTTTCAATACAGTAAACATAAGAGCACCACAGCAAACCACAGCGCATACCCAAGGCGCACAGAGCTGCGCTCGGTAGTGAAGTGAAAGCACGTTATAAAAATAAAACTACTGAACATTAATAATAATGTTATTACTATTTCTATATTGCCCATAAGGGGTGCACGACCCTTATGACAAAGACAACAATTATTCCTGTGGTAATTTGTACATCTAAAATTCTATCTAATGACTAAACAGTATAAAACAAAGTACAATGTGGATCTACACAAAACAAGTTAAAACGATAAAAACAGTAACAACAATAGAATTATTGCAAAAAATTCATTATTAGGTGGGATCGCCACGTAGGGACGACTAAGGAACCCTTCAAACACGAGTCACTCTGTTCATCAGGTGCTCTATGCTAAGTGCTCTTCTCTAATAAAATTCAGTCTAGAGGCGCATGCTTAAAGCCAGTCCATTTACTTGTGCCGTTCTCACTAGATTTACCCATTTTCAACAAATTTACTGGGAAATAACACCTCCCTCTTCGTTCTCACTTTCCTTTCCAAATGGATCCTGGAAAAATTGACGAGGGCATGGTCGAGGCGAAGGACTGCTCTTTCTGTCACATCCACTACACAACCACTTTCACTGTAGCCACGGGACAGTGGAAAACTGCTTAACCTTCCCAACCAAAAAAAGACGGTGGGCCGATCTTTACAAAAATGTCGGCTGATAACTGTATCCGTCTTACATGCGACAGATGGTGTCCGACATAACTTCACAAGCTGGAAGCTGGAATACTGTACAAGTGCATGCAGAATGTTTTCTTCGTTATGCGTGCATCCCAAGCTGGCGAAGCTGACGGCTCTACCATGCCTGTAGAGCTTATCTCGAACCGGCAATGCAGCTCGGTGGTACTGCCGGACTATAGATTTCTGGAAATTATCCATGGGCCTAGTCCGGACAAGACCAGATAGCTGATTTTCATTGATGTCCAAGGCTTTCAAGAGAACGTTGTCATTCCTACCCATCATTAATCCTCTGTGAACACCATGATGGAACACCGAAAGAATGAAGGGCAAAGTCGACCTCGATAGAATTTGAACTCAGATCGGACGAAATACCGCTGAACATTTTACTCGGGTTGCTAACGATTCTGCCTGCTCACCGCCTTTCAATGTAAAAAACAATAATAATAACGTAATATAGATAAAATGTCAAATGTTTCGGAGTGTAACTTTTGGCCCGTCCTGTTGATCCTGGTTTTACTCTGACTACCAAGAAATGCTCTGGAACGTGACTTTTGACCCGCTCTGTTGATCCTGGTTTATTCTGACTACCAAGAATAAATGCTTTTTCTTAGCTATGATTTTCCGACTTGCAGGCGCATGCTGAGAGTTGGCATATTCAGTATGTATATTCAACCGGACCAAGCTCGCCACTTTCATCCAACTTTTGATTAATCTACAGGTGGGAAGCGCCTTCCTTTATACCCACATCTTCCTCCGCCGGATAGGACTTCCAGGCTAGGAATTCCTAGAAATTATCCATAGTCTTCTGGGTTGGAAGTCTTCAGGAACAGTCCAGCCAGTTGATTTTCGTTGAAGCTCAGATTTTCCTCGAGAACATCGTTGCTCCTTTCTCTCATTTTACTCCACTGCTACTGCTGAATGCTAACGTGGGAAATAGAAGTCGGCAAGTGTCTGACAACATTCCAGATTCAAGCTCCGATACTTGACCGATACTTGACCGACACTTGACTTTAAATTACAGCTCTGTCAGAGAAACTAGCTGTAGAAAAACGTGCCTGACAAAGCCCGTTCTTCCAATCGGTGGTCTCATTCCCACTACAAAAAGTAAAATATCAGGTATAATAATATGATCAGAGAAAATGTAGAGCAAATCCCGACGGTAACACAACGTTTTTCTCCCGGAGAATGTCTGAGAAAATGCTAAGAAATATAATTAATAGCGATATAGGCAGTATTAGTACCAGAAGGTAATATTTATCTCCCGCTTAAAAGTGAATGTTGTGTTAGAACACAGAATACTTCAATAGTTACCATGAGAGAACCTCTCATATGGACTTGTAGTACACATAAGCATTCGTGTTTAAATTGCTGACAGGCGATAATCGTCCGCTGAGCCGCTGGGACTGCTAGAGAACGTGATTTTGCCTTTCGGGTTTCTCAATGGCAGATGTCCGGCGAGACAGCAGTCAAATTCCCCTGTCAGTTGATATATAGAATCTCAGTGTCTATTCGTCTGCCATTGAGAAGCCAAAGGAAGGACGAAATCATGTGATATGACTGGTCCAGCGGTTGCAGCGACAATTATCGTCCGTCAGCGATATAAACATGAGTGATTATATGCACTACAAGTCCATACGAGGGGTCCTCTCATGGTAAATAACGAATATCTTGTGTTCTCATGCAACATCCATTTTTAGTGGGAAATAAATATTACCTAAGAAATATGATTTCGACT
The DNA here is from genome assembly GCF_001194135.2 of Octopus bimaculoides. Taxonomy (NCBI): domain Eukaryota; kingdom Metazoa; phylum Mollusca; class Cephalopoda; order Octopoda; family Octopodidae; genus Octopus; species Octopus bimaculoides. Next base: position 114,225,633 of record NC_068983.1, read on the forward strand.
CATTTTCAAAGAAATTTGAGGCACCAATTTACGGATCTTCTGTCTATGGTTTGCTGTTGCTCGTATCCGAAAATGATAACTGCTGCCGAACCAATTGAAATCTTATGTTTTATAAATGTTCTTGTTGGTATTTTGATTTATATATTCAGTCAAGACGTAGAAGTACGTATAATATTAGACAAATATGATAACGCTATCATACGAAGAGGAAACTTGACTAAAACTTGGAACACTAAATTAGATACAAACGCTAAAGTCAGAGAATTAGATAAAAAACCATCCATATAATATTTAGGAGTAGATGAAAAATAAATTAGAAAAGAGTGCTAATGAAGAACAATACTAATATTGGTCACAAATTTTGGCACAAGACCAGCAATTTGGGGGAGAAGAACAAGTCGATCTGAGTGTCCAACTGGTACTTGCTTTATCGACCTCAAAAGGATGAATGGCAAAGTTGACTTCGGCGCCTTAAGAATAGGACTAATATTGGAAGCTAATCAAGGTGGCGAGCTGGCAGAAACTTGGCGGTATTTCGTCTGTCTTTACGTTCTGAGTTCAAATTCCACCGCGGTCGACTTTGCCTTTCATCTTTTCAGGGTCGTTACACTAGTCCTTCTTGTTATAAATAACAGAATTAGCATAATAAATACAAAGTTAAGTGACTAGAAGAGCTTAGGAAAAAAAACTAGTAACAGCTTTCTGAAGTCACTCTACAAATGCTGATGCAGGAAGAATATGCCTACTCCGCACATAGGAATGACGGGGTTTCATGCAAATAGAAAACAACTATAAAATAATAAAAGTAGGACTAGAAAAATACAAGCAAAGTTAGAGTAATAAAGAAAACCAACATTTATTTTTTTTTTTCATAAAGAAACAAAATGTTCAAAGTGGAAGAAACTAATTGAACTAAAGAAAAAGATTTAGATAAAAACAAAACGGTTAAAAAATGCCAATCAAAACAGAATCCCAAAATATATATTAAAGAAATACCTAAGGGAAAAACACAACATAATTATAATAACAGAGCATTCAATGTAGAAGTAAGCCACAGTGAATAACAAGAATGACTCAAAGACTGCGATTGAAATAGAAACAACGTTTGATTTATAATTTACTGGATCAATGTCCATGGCGCAAATAATTACTAAAATACAACAAGGAAAAAATTCTAACAACTGCAGTCTATGCAGCCCACGTAATGAGACAATTGACCGTATCATTTCTGGCTACCTAGTCTTTGGAATGTCTAAGTTTACTTACAGATCGTGTCGACTGCCATGTCTACAGAATAACATGCCGACATTTCGACATTTCAATGAGCGATAACATAGCATGTACCAAGAGCAGCTCATAACAGAAACTCTTAAATACATTTGCTAATTATTAAATATAAAAGAAAACCCTCTCCTCTTACTGTTTTACAAAGTAAACGACAACACAAATAACTACCCAGAGGTAGCCATGGTTGAAACAAGAACAAGATCAAGGAACATTATTAAGAGAAAAGAAGCATGGTCATTTCTTACCCAAGTGATCTTATCTTATCGCCCATCACTTGTTATGCGCTCATAAATCAGTTTGAGAGCTGAGCTCTGATTGGCTATATGCAAATGAATTCATAACTGGGGTCCGGAATTCTTGTGGGAAAAAAATTTCACAACCCGGAACCATGTCGTTGGCAAGTAAACTTCTTACCAAACAGACACGCATTAAAAATAACATTAAAAATAAAGGAACGTTAATGTTTTCGAAATTAGGCATAAGGCCAACAGTTT
>NC_068983.1:114228156-114228711 GCF_001194135.2 Octopus bimaculoides
AATAATAATAATAATAATAATAATAATAATAATAATAATAATAATAATAATAATAATAATAATAATAATAATAATAATAATAATAATAATAATAATAATAATAATAATAATAATAAATAACACTAACAGTAGAGAACAGCAACATCAGCAATGACATCGTTATCACCATCATCATCGTCGTCGTCAATGAAGGCAACAGCAATAAGAGGTGGGACAAAATCAAGTTGAATGAGAAAGCTTCAACATCATTTGAGAGAAGACGAAAGTTTAGATGACGCCACCCACGGGCGTGTCGGATAGGAGGAGTTTGATGTGTCTGGCACGTGTTGCATATATTTGTTGATCTTGGTGGTGGTGGTGGTGGTGGTGGTGATGATGGTAGTGGTGGCGTAGTAGCAAATGTAGGTGATGAGGGCGGAAAGAAAAATGGTGACGGTTGTGGTTGTGGTAGTGGCGTGGAAATGAGTTGGATTTTGCTGAGTAAGAAGAGGGAAATGGTGGTTTGAAGGGAGAAAATAAGAGACACAGTGAGCACAGAGGTATAGTCCTATATAT
>NC_068983.1:114228810-114233781 GCF_001194135.2 Octopus bimaculoides
CTTTGTTGTGGAAAGAGTTGAGGCAGCTAAAAAAAAAATTCGGCTAAAAAAAATTATTTGCGTTCTTTCGCTGGCCGCAAATTCGATATTCTGCTGTCCATAGTTGTCCTAAGATTAACAGAAGTATAAATGAAGTGAAGTTGCATCGACTGAGAATCGAAAACGGTTTCACGGTCTTGACGTGCCCAATATTTACTTCTGGCGCAAAGATGCACATCAAACGCGCGTGCGCAGACACAGACACAGACAGAAAGACACACACACACACACACACACACACACACACACACACTCACTCACTCACTCACACCTCTCTATGTCTCCGCTCTCTCAGTCTCATCATGCTTATCAATATCACTAAGGCGGCCTGATGGGACAGTAATAAGGGCTTCGGACAGATTGCCTTGTGGTAATCGTTTCGGTTCTCTGGGTTCTGCGCCGAAGTCAACTTTACCGTTTCCTTCTTTTGGGGTCGATAAATAAGTTCCAGTCCTATAGTGGGGTCGATTTTTCTCATTTTCTAACCCTTTCTGCCTGTCTCTGTTGTTTGGATCTATCCAGGACAGTTCTGATCGCGAAGACCTATTATAAAAGATAGTCCATCCACAAACATCTTTTATCTGTTATTCAAATATAGAGTACCTTCTTCTGGTAAAAATCGGCTGTAGTTAAACACGGAGAGGGATGGTCCCTTTTTGTCTAAAAATGCCCAAGACACGCCGTATATCACGACGACGCCCCTATGATTCCACCAAGGATTTGAGGGCTCAAGACAAGGCAAAGTATCATTATAACAATTCGCATCATTATCACTATCGATGGAAACCGAGTCAATGAAGAAGCTTTTAATGTAGTCTCGCGACGTGCTATAATATAACAACCAACTCTTTCGCAAAGAGTTTCACCTGAAAAAAAAAAAAGAAAAGAAACATTGAATAAAGATGTTCTAGATACGCTAGGTCTACACGATCAAAAATTGTCATGAATTTAAACAACAGCAATGTTCCTAAAAACATACAATTGAAACAGAGACTTCATATTCTAACTGATCAAAGCGATGCAATTATGTAAGGGCGGGAAGTATAACTTCTTAATGTAACCTTCTTAAAGGTGTGTGTTCATATATCTACAATAGATAGAATTTTGGATTTTTGCTTAAATCTTTGATGCAACACTTGAAATTCTTAAATTTAAAAAATCGAGTTTTGTTTAAGCATAGGCATATCAAGAAATATCTACAAAAAATTCTAAATACAGAGCGAGCAACCACCACTACTACCGGCTGTATAGACTATAAATCACCGATATACTTTAACATTAATATAGTAATATTTTCCCCCTTAGGGCTTTATATTGTATCTTAGCAATAATTGGATCTATTTTAAAACGGGGGCCACATTTTTCATTAATGTTTTACGTAGTGTTTTTGGTACGGAAAGACTTTCAAACTTCGTATACTTATCTATTTTGTGTTATAGAACAGAAAAATATTTTTGTATTCGAATTTATTTCATGTAAAAAATTGTCTTATTTCGATAATTTCAACCAATCACTGACAAGTATTCAGTTGTTTATATTTACTCCTTTGGCTGATTAAGCGATGTAAAGCGTATTTAATCTCCATACCTTCTTTTTATTTGCTTTTTTCATTTTAAATTTGCTTTAACCCTAACCCTAACCCTAACCCTAACCCTAACCCTAACCCTAGGGTTAAGGTTAGGGTTAGGGTTAGGGTTAGGGTTAATTGCTTCAGAATCGTTTGTTTATGTAGTCGGCACTTAATGTATATCGGCTGAATGGACGTCAGTGATTGGTTGAAATTACAGAAATACGACAACTTTAACATGGAATAACTTATGGATTTCTTTTTTTTTTAAAGAAGACTAAGAGAAAAAGATGTTTTATATGACACATTCTACCAGTGTTCCAAGTTTCAAAGTGTTTCGTTAATGAAAATGTGGCCCCCGTTTTAAAAAAGATCCCAATAATTTCCTCCATTGTATACCTGAACATTAGGAACTCTCATATAGTAGTAATTCCTCTAACTCAGCACTGACAAGTAGACAGACTGTTTCTATAGATACCCTCCCACACATCAACAACTCACAAACTCTCCACGCTATGAGCTCTAACCATTATCACCTGATTCCCGAATCTGCAAACCAAAATGACTCATAACTGTAAGGAGTGTTGGATTGACGATGAGAATGTGTAAATCGTTAATGTTTGGTAGAAATGATTATTTTTAGTGGCAAGATAGTAAGAAAAACTTCGAAAAAATACTTTCAAATAGGAAACTCCTGTCTTGTACATTGTTTAGTATGGTTGTTATATAGACATGATGCTTTCGAATTAAAGATAATGTATAAAAAAGGAAGAAAGAAATTTGCATTCTCGCTGGCCTGTGCCTAAACACTAAGGAAACATTTGTAATTATGCTAATCAGGAATCGAAATTGTTGTACATTTCAAGACAACGGGTACGAAATAGTTACTATTCAAATTCTTATTTATCTTGTAGTCAGCTTAATCTGTTGACAATTTTAACACTACTGCCTGACTCTTGAACGTCTTTAGAAGAGTGCACTCCGTTACATTCGTTCACGCCTGACAGACCAGACCGTCTCACAATATCTTTCTTTCTCCGACAATTTTTCTCCAAAAGGGTCCTGGACAAAAGGACCCTCCTCCGACAAAGCGAAAGAAAAAACAAACAAAACAAACAAAACAAGCAAACAATAAAACAAAACAAAAGAGCAATAAAAATATATATGAAATAAAATAATTGCACAAACATAAATATTCAGTGGAAATGTGAATATTTCCCCGCAGTCTTCTGTTCCAGAGACCGATGCTTTACCCAGTTTTTTCAATTATCACGGAAAAGAATAAAGACAAAAAATCATTAAACTGTTTAGGCTCTTTAGACCAGCAACGTATAGAATTATTGAATATATTATCAGCGAGGCGTCGGTGGTGTAACGGTTAGCATGGTTGCCTTCCAAGCAATCGACCTGGGTTCGACTCCCGGCCGACGCATCCTTGTGATTTTTTCCCCGTAACTTAGCGGTTCGGCAAAATAGACCGATATAATAAGTACTAGGTTTACAAAGAATAAGTCCTGAGGTCGATTTGCTCGACTAAAGGCGGTGCTCCAGCATGGCCGCAGTCAAATGACTGAAACAAGTAAAGAGTAAAGAGTTTCACTAAAGGCAAGTTCAAATGGAACTAAAGTAATTAACCTCGTTATTATTATTATTTTTAAAGTGAGCTGAATTTATAATTGTTTCGATTTCTAGTCAAATGGTATCTGTTGCATCATTAATGCCATTAGAAAAGATATGATACTCATAACTTCCCATTTCTTAAGCCTCTCCATAGCACAGAAGTCTAAGCTCTCGTTCATCGTTTAAAATATCATATTTAATTTATCATATTTTGGATCAGACAGAATTGTAAAAGTACTCTGAGCCAACAAACCAACGTAATGACCAATCCAAACAAATAAGTCATACGATCTGATATAGAATAGGATCGACAGTCAAATATAAAAATTAGTTAAGTAATGAACATGATCGTAAGCATGGCAATATTGTGAAGAAGTTTGCCTTGCGACCATCTCGTCCCAAGATCGATTCTACAATGCATCACATAGGACAAGTACCTTCTATCATTGTGTTAGACGAATTCATGACTAGGAGTTGAAACTGTGCAGAAGCCCGTCATATGTGTGTGTGTGTGTCTGTGTGTGTGTGTGTGTGCACGCCTGTATATGTATTGGAGTCAATAGATATAGCCACGTTATAATATTACGTGCGCGAATTAAGCGGTGAGCAGGCAGAATCGTAAGCACATAGGGTGAAATGCTTAGCAGCATTTCGTCTGTCTTTACGTTCTAAGGTCAAATTCTGCCGAGGTCGACTTTGTCTTTATTCCTTTTGGGGTCGGCAGAATAAGTTCCAATTAAACAGTAGGAGTCGATGTAATCGACTTGCGCCCCAACCCCGAAATTACTGGCTTTGTGCCAAAATTTGAAACCAATGGTACGTGTGCAAATTAGAACACGGAACCATGTGGTTGGGAAGCAAGCTTCTTACCTCACAGCCACACTTGCGCCTAAGGAAAGATCATGAGAGTACAAGATGGTTTATACTTCGTTCAACATTCTCCCCAGTGCTCTTTCTGGCAATTACACTGTTATTTAATTCATTCCATCAGAACACAAATGCATGTAAGTTACCTAACTCTGCGTGTGCCAACTCACTTAGCTTACACAGTATTTGGTAATTTACTTTCGAACATCTTACAAAACAATTTCATACCTCTTCAATCATTGAATAATTGTGAAATATTGCTGTGGAACATGAATTGAATAATAATCATGGCTAAGTTTAATGTAATATAGCTTCAATAATAAGAAATTTTCTTATTAAATTTAAAGATTATTTAATCGGTTCATATTTGTAAGCAACATTATTCGAAAACACATACAGCGGGACGCTCTCTTTGAGAATTATTCATCTCAGTGGGATTTTTGCTCTCCGGGAGAGTTTGCCATGTGTGTTCTTTCGAATAACATTGCTTGTTAATGTAAAATGATTTATATTACGTGTGTGTACATGGGAAATATTTTGAGGCATAAAATGTGTGTATGTATGTATGTATTGGAATAAAAGCAGAGTCTGAGGAATGAACTGCTGACCGTAATAAGTGAAGGAAAATCTGTCAAAATGGCATCAGGAGCCATGTCAACACAAGAATTGAGCACCTGTGTGACCTGAGGCGAAGTCAAAAGAATGCTGTTTCCTTTCAACGTTTAGTGTGTGAAGGATGCGGTATGATTTCCAAAAACAAAACAAGTCTTGTATCTCACAGAAGCTACAAATACTAAAATCGGAATTTTAAAAATGATAAGTAAAATTCTTTGGCACTCGTGCGTCGAATACAGCAACAGAGTTCATCGTATATACAT
>NC_068983.1:114233860-114237139 GCF_001194135.2 Octopus bimaculoides
ATATATATATATATATATATATATATATACAGAGAGAGAGAGAGACCAGAAAGTAAACTTCGAACTCAGTATAGCCGTGAAAACAGCAGCAGGAGGGGGAAAAAAAGCTGTCGGCAGATGACTACGAAACTCGAACCCGAATCTCTCAGATACCGGCTGAGTATCTACTATTAAGTTGAACGGACCGCTGACAGCTATCCTCTGTTAAATTAAACACTAAATAATAATAGCTTTTAGAATGCAACAACATTTTGTAAACAAACTTTGGATGCGTCGAATGTGTTAGGTATTTTACAGACAAGGAAATAAATTTTGAACGTAGTAAAGTCACGTACATGCATAATAGTTGAAACTCAATTTAGTGCATTGTTATTGCTTGATTGTTCTCTTAAACATGAATAGCATAGCTGTGGCTTTCTAGGCCTGCTAGGGAGCTACACTTGGTTGCAACGATATAGCAATGACAGCGCCTCAAGCAAATACAACAATGAACGGAAGGGACAATGAAACAGACATGGACATACCATTTCGTCAGTCAAGATTTTACGCGGTGTCATTATGATCTTGACACTAGAAAAGCTTGGTATCAGTCGTGGAGAAAACAAAATAAACGAAATAAAATCTGACAAATGAAAACACACTTCTCAGAGATATAATACTGCCATGATAAACACAAAGAAACACATGTATAGTATTAAAAAAAGAAAGTGGATCTTGATTTGAGACAGAAACACATAAAGATTTCAGAGCAAATGGAAAATCATAAAATCACGTTCGACTGATGAAGAATAATATTAAATGCTTGAAATCAGTGCGGAGTTCTCGAGAAAAAGGATGACTCGAAAAAGGATGAGTAGCAAAAATCAGTAAAAGCTGGTTGAATGAGAGTGCCAGGAAAAAGAGAATGAGAGGTTACGGGAGTAAGTGAGAAAGATAAGGAGACAGTATTAAGCAGTTTGATGATAAATAGTTTATACTTTCTTATGATTTAGTTCGGAGATGAGCTGCATTAATGTTCCCAAGATAAGTAAAAAGTGATACTCTTGCAGTTTCTTCAGTAGTCATCATCAGAGTGAAGATGACAGAAAATGCATATATGCATACACATTGCGGATAAGACGGTGGCCTGAAAAGCTCACACGCCAACTATGAAGAAGTGACGCAAAAGCTCTGAGATCTTGCATGCATTAATTTAACTATTTATTAATAACTACATTGTTTCTTTCCAGGTAAACTGACACCTGACTATTCAAAGAAGACTTCAAAAGTAAGTAGTAGCGAGTTCCCTTGACTATCAATAAAATTTGGCATCGTGGTGTTATCAAGTACCTGCAGAGAAAGGGTTTATCCCCCAATGATATTCATGCTGACATGGTTGCTACATTAAAGGGCGACGATCCAGCTTTATCAACAGTGCAAAAGTAGGCAGCTGAATTTAGGAGAAGGGAGAATCTTAAAGGTAACTCAACGCCTGGACGTCCTGCAGCCGCTACCACGGAGGTAAAAATTGATCGTGTTCATCACATGGTGGTGGATGACAGGCAATTGACTATAAATCAAATAGCCTATGATATTAGCATGTCCCTTGAAAAGGTTGAGAATATTTCTCACAATGAACTTGTCATGACTAAGATTTATCCTTGGTAGGTGCCATGTCTTCTGACACCTGATTAAAAGCGCACTAGGCTGATCACACCACGAGAAAATCTGACATTGTTTGAGTTAGATCCAGCTGTTTCCTAGGGCATTTTCTACCCCAAAATGTGTGTTGGCTTCATCATTTTGAGCCAAAGACAAATGGACAATCCATGTAACGAAAATGCCTCTCCTCAGTGGCCCAAAGAAGGCCAAGGTCATTTCATCTGCTGGAAAGGTCATGGCCTGAATTTTAGGGAATGCAAAAGGCATTGAGCTTATTGACAACCATCAAAAATGCCACACCGTCAACTTGCTGAGGTAGTTACGGAAGCCTATCAAGACCAAACGGTCAGGAAAATTGACGAAAGGGGTCTTGTTTAATCAGGACATACATACATACATACATATATATAATATGTTGTTGTTGTTGTTGGCACTCCGTCGCTTACGACGTCGAGGGTTCCAGTTTATCCGATCAACGGAGCAGCCTGTTCGTGAAATTAACGTGCAAGTGGCTGAGCACACCACAGACACGTGTGCCCCTAACGTAGTTCTCGGGGATATTCAGCGTGACACAGTGTGACAAGGCTGACCCTTTGAATTACAGACACAACAGAAACAGTAAGTAAGAGTGAGAGAAAGTTGTAAAAGAGTACAGCAGGGTTCGCCACCATCCCCTGCCGGAGCCTCGTGGAGCTTTAGGTGTTTTCGCTAAATAAACACTCATAACGCCCGGACTCGGAATCGAAACCGCGATCCTATGACCGCGAGTCCGCCACCCTAACCAGGGGGCCATTGCGCCTCCACACTACCAGCATGAACTAGCTATAAAAGCAAGTAGTAATTTTACCTTGTACTTATTCATAGTGCAAGTTTTGAAGTGTGCAGTTCGATTTTAACAGTTATTTTTTCAAAGCTATAATGTCACAAAAGAGCATATTAGGCATATTTTGCTTTATGAGTTCAATAAAAGCAACAACGCAACGGAAAGTGCGAGGAATTTTAATGCAGTATATGGGGATCGGACAAAACGCGTAAGCCAGTGTCAATACTGGTTTAAAAAAATTCCGAGCTGGAAACTACAGCTTAGAAGACGTGCCTCGTCCTGGAAGATCTATAGAACTCGACAAGGACGTCCTCCAAACCCTGGTGGAACAAAATCCAATTGTAACTGTTGTGGAACTTGCAGAGAAGTTTGGATTTTGTCATTTAACCGTTCAGAGACACCTGCGTACCATCGGAAAATAACCATGTTTGATTTCAAGACGAAAGATGTTCTTCCATCAGGATAATGCTTGGCTACGTACACCGAGGATGATATTCCAAAGGCTGGAGCAGTTTGAATGAGAAATAATGCTTCACCCACTATATTCGCCGGACATTGACCCATCTGATTATCATTTATTCCGCAGTCTTGAAAATCATTTGGATGAAAAAATATGAATTCTATACACGAGGTCAGAACAGTACTGGAGAAGTATTATTCGTTACGGGTAAGTGAATTTTAGAAGGGCCTTGAAAAACTACCAAATAGATGAAAGATCATTGTAGAAAACGAAGGGGCGTATATTTTATTAAAAAAGAACTTTGTTTATGTTGATTTTGAAAAATAAAAGCAGTATAAAAAAAACCGCATTATTT
>NC_068983.1:114237710-114239215 GCF_001194135.2 Octopus bimaculoides
CGATTCCCAGACTGGGCGTTGTGAGTGTTTATTGAGCGAAAACACCTAAAGCTCCACGAGGAGGGAATGTTGGCGAACCCTGCTGTACTCTTTAACCACAACTTTCTCTCACTCTTACTTCCCGCTTCTGTTGTGCCTGTAATTCAAATGGCCAGCCTTGTCACACTGTGTCATGCTGAATATCCCCGAGAACTACGTTAAGGGTACACGTGTCTGTGGAGTGCTCAGCCACTTGCACGTTAATTTCACGAGCAGGCTGTTCCGTTGATCGGATCAACTGGAACCCGCAACGGAAGTGCCAACAAAAATTATTTAAGATGGTGAGCTGGTAGAATCGTTAGTACATCCCACAAAATGTTTAGCAGTATTTAGTTCTTCATATTCTGAGTTCAAATATTGTCGGGGTTGATTTTGCCTTTCATCACTTTCGGGGTCGATGAAACAAGTACCAGTGGAACACAGGGATCCGTGTTGAACACTGGTTCCACCTCCGAACGTACTGGCCTTGTGCCAAAATTTGAAACTATTACTATTATTACAATGGCTAAGAGCTGGCAGAATCATTAGCACTCCGGGCAAAATGCTTAGCAACATTTCCTGTCTTTACGTTCTGAGTTCAAATTCGACTTTGCCTTTCATTCTCTCGGGTCGATAAATTAAATACCAGTGAAGCACTGGAGTTGATGTAATCTACTAGTTCCCTCCCACTAAATTTCAGGCCTTTTGCCTTTAGTAGAAAGGATTATTATTATCATTATTACAATCACAACGCGCTGGCAGAATCATTAGTATGCGGATAAAATCTTAATAACATTTCGTCCGTCTTTACGTTCTGAGTTCAAATCCCGCTGAGGACGACTTTGCTTCAATAACTAATGGGTGTTTATAATGATGTTGACTGTGGAGCTAGGGGTACTAAAAATATAGAAATGTTGTGAAGTTCGTGTGTAAAATAAGATCATTAGTTACAAGTGAGTGATATATGATGGCTCCTGCTACGAATCGAACCCAAATGGCTGGACACATGGTTCATTGAAAAACCGACCATACATAGATACATATATACTTACAAATGTATATGTGAAACTAGGTTGTAGCGACGATCGTACTTCCTAGAGCCCGCATGTCAGCAGGTGGGGTTGGGGCTGCTCGTAGGCGATAGCATACCTCTCAAGATGCGATGACACTGTCCACGGTAAAAAAACGGGACCGGCGACGACCTACCGTGTGTGCGCCTTAGACTCGACATTGGTGTATCTCCCCTTCTTCCTAGCTCTCCTGTCAAACTATTTTTTCCTAACCAGTCACTATGATTGATCGCTAAATCCCCAATTTTTTAAATTTTATTTTCTCTGTTTATTTTCTCTTATTCCTTTCTGTTGAAGAGCGTAGTCTCGAAGCGTAAAACTAATACATCTGCTTATTGTTGTTCATAAACCTGTCTTTGTTTTTTTTTTTTTGGTAGACGAGCGTATATATATATATATATATATATATATATATAT
>NC_068983.1:114239230-114241408 GCF_001194135.2 Octopus bimaculoides
TATATATGCGGGGGGGGGGATGTACGTGTGTATGTATGTATTTGTACCCCCACCATCGATTGACAACGGATGTTGATGTGTTTACGTCCCCGTAACGTAGCAGTTCGGCAATAAAGACTGATAGAATAAGTACTAGTCTTACAAAAATAGGTCCTGGGGTCGATTTGGCCGCAGTCATGTGTCTGTGTATAATATATATGCATATATACATGTGTGTATATATATATGTGTGTGTGTATATATATATATATATATATATATATATATACTGTATAAAGGTTAACGCGTGCGTTCTGTCATGATACAAAAGATATATGAGTAATGCATATATATGTACATGTATGTACATACCTTCATCTACATGTACATAGAGATACATAACTGGGTACATGACGTGGCAAAAGAACATGGACAAAATGATAAACAGGTACAACAAACAAGCAAGGCACATAGAAACATCTCCTTCATCAGCTGCCACCATTAAAACACGGGCGTTACGAAGAATTAAGGCAGTACGCATCGTTGAAATGGTTCTTCCCACGAACACAAATTAAATTATTTTCGTGGAGGATAGTGGCGGACGGAAAACAAGACAGGAAAACGAATGGTGAATAAAAAAACAAGCAAAAAGGCTGTACAGTCAGACGTGAAGTGTGTATGTATTGAACGCTGTGAGGCACTAACAGGAGGTGCAAAGAAGTACGTGCGAGATTGGGGAGTCCAAGAACGAAAAGAAATAGCAGCCGGACACACGTGACCAAGGCTGTGTGAAGAGAAAGAGTGGCAGAGCGGAAAGAAGGGGAGGAAGTAGAATAAAAGTGAGCAACGACAGGTAGAGAGAGGGAGAGATAATAGGGTTAGGGTTAGAGTTAGGGATAGGGTTAGGGTTAGGGTAAGGGTTAGGGTTAGGGCTAGGGTTAGGGTTAGGGTTAGGGATGGGCTAGTGTTAGGTTTAGGTTTAGGGCTAGGTTTAGGGTTAACGTTTGGGCTAGGGTTAGGGTTATGGTTAAAGCTAACCCTAACCCTAAACCTAACCCTAACTATATACCTAACCTAACACTAACCCTAACCCATAACCCTAACCCTAACCCAAAACCTAACCCTAAACCTAACCCTAACCCTAACACTAACCCAAACCCTAACTCTGACCCTAAACCTAACCCTGACCTCAACCCTGATCCTGACTCTAACCCTGACCCTGACCCTAACACTGACCCTAACCTTAACCCTAACCTTAAACCTAACCCTAACCCTAACCCTGACACTAACCCTAAAACTAAACCTAACGCTAACCCTAACTCTAAACCTAAGCCTAACCCTAAGCCAAACCCTAACTCTAAGGCTAACCCTAAATTTAACCCTAACCCTAACCCTAACCCTAACCCTATCTCTAACCCTAACCCTATCCCTAACCCTAACCCTAACCCTAACCCTAACCCTAAACCTAATCCTAACCCTAACCCTAACCCTAACCCTAAACCTAACCCTAACCCTAAGTCTAACACTAACCCTAACACTAATCCTAACCATAACCCAAACCCTAACCCTAACATTAAACCTAACCCTAAACCTAAATCTAACCCTATCCCTAACCCTAACACTAACCCTAACCCTAACATTAACCCTAACCCTATCAGTAACCCTGACCCTAACCCTAAACCTAACACTAACCCTAAACCTAACACTAACCCTAACCCTAACACTAACCCTAACCCTAACCCTAACACTAGCCCTAACCCTAACACTAACCGTAACCGTAACCCTAACCCTAACCCTAACACTAAACCTCGCTCTAACACTAACTCTAACCCTAACCCTAACACTAACCCTAAGCATAAACCTAACCCTAACCCTAACACTAACCCTAACCCTAAACCTAACCCTAACCCTAAACCTAGCCCTATCACTAACACTAACCCTAACCCGAACACTAACCATAACACTAACCCTAATCCTAACCCTAACCCTAATCCTAACTCTAACATAAACCTAACCCTAACCCTAACCCTAACCCTAATCCTAAACCTAACCCTAAACCTAAACCTGACCCTATCCCTAACCCTAACCCGAACACTAACCCTAACACTAACCCTAACCCGATCCCTAACCCTAAACCTAACCCTAAACCTAAACCTAAACCTAACCCTAACCCTAACCGTAACCCTAACCCTAAACCTA
>NC_068983.1:114241929-114242287 GCF_001194135.2 Octopus bimaculoides
CCCTAACCCGAACACTAACCCTAACACTAACCCTAACCCGATCCCTAACCCTAAACCTAACCCTAAACCTAAACCTAAACCTAACCCTAACCCTAACCGTAACCCTAACCCTAAACCTAAACCTAACCCTAAACCTAACCCTATCCCTAACCCTAACCCGAACCCTAACACTAACCCTAGCCCTAACCCTAACCCTAACCTTGACCCTGACCCTAAGCCTAAACCTAACTCTAAGCCAAACCTTAAATTTAACCCTAAACTTAACTCAAACCCTAACCCTAACCCTATCCCTAATCCTAATCGTAACCCTAACCCAAACCCTAACCCTAACCCTAACCCTAACCCTAACCCTAAACCT
>NC_068983.1:114244239-114247942 GCF_001194135.2 Octopus bimaculoides
AACCTAACCCTAACACTAACTCAAACCCTAACCCTAACCCTAACCCAAAACTTAACCCTAACCCTAACCCTAACCCTAACCCTAACCCTAGCCCTCACCCTAAAACAAACACTAACAATAAGTCTAACCCTAAGTGTAACATTAGACCTAACCCTAGCCCTAACCCAACTCTAACCCTAACCTAAACCTATCACGAAACCCTAACCCTTAACATAAACCTAACCCTAACCCTAACACTAACCCTATCCCTAACCCTAACCCTAACCCTAACCCTAACGCTAACCCAAACCCTAAACCTAATCATAACCATAAACCTAACCCTAACCTTAACCCTAACCCTAACCCTAACACTAAACCTAAACCTAACCCTAGCCCTAGCCCTAACCCCAACACTAAACCTAACCCTAACCCTAAACATAACCCTAACCCTAACCCTAACCCTAACCCTATCCCTAACCCTAACCCTAACCCTAACGCTAACCCAAACCCTAAACCTAACCATAACCATAAACCTAACCCTAACCTTAACCCTAACCCTAACCCTAACCCTAACCCTAAACATAACCCTAGCCCTCACCCTAACCCTAACCCTAAACCTAACCCTAAACCTAACCCTAAACCTAGCGCTAGGTCTAACCCTAACTCTAAACCTAATCCTAACCCTAAACCTAATCCTAATCCTAACCCTAACCCTAGCCCTAACCCTACCCGAACTACCGTTAAGCTAACCCTGACCCTAACACTGACCCTGACCCTAAAGCTGACTCTGAAACTAACGCTGACCCTGACACTAACACTGACCTTAACCCTAACCCTAACACTAACCCTAACCCTAGCCCTAACACTAAAACTAACCCTAACCCTAACCCTAACCCTAACACTAAACCTAAACCTAACCCTAGCCGTAACCCTAACTCCAACACTAACCCTAAGCCTAACCCTAACTGTAACCTTAACCCTAACCCTAACCCAAAACCTAAACTTAATCCTAACCCTAACCCTAACTCTAACCCTAAGCCTAACCCTAAGCCTAAGCCTAAGCCTAAGCCTAAGCCTAACCCTAACCCTAATCATTACCCTATCCCTAACCCTAGCCCTAACCCTAAACCTAACCCTAACCCTAACCCTAAACATAACCCTAACCCTAAACCTAACCCTAACCCTAACCCTAACCCTAACACTAAACCTAAAGCTAACCCTAGCCGTAACCCTAACCCCAACACTAACCCTAAGCGTAACCCTAAATGTAACCTTAACCCTAACCCTAACCCTAAACCTAACCCTAACCCTAACCCTAACCCGAACTCTAAACCTAAGCCTAACTCTAACCCTAACCCTAACCCTAAACCTAACCCTAAGCCTAACCCTAACCCTAATACAAACCCTAACCATAACCCTAACCCTAACCCTAACCCTAAACCTAACCCTAACCCTAACACTAACCCTAACACTAAACCTCACCGTAACCCTAACCCTAACCCTAATCCTAACCCTCACACTAACCCTAAACCTAACCCTAACCCTAACCTTAACTCTGTCCGAGACCCCGGCAGAGCGACGAAACCGTTCTGCACGCACTCGTACAGTGTCCCACCATTTCCGAGCTGTGGGCTTACGTCGAACAACTGCTATCGCGTGTGGGACTCTTCCACTTTGTCCACTGTTCTTGTTGGCCTTGCTTGACTCCCTCGTAACAAAAAAAAAAGAACAACTAAATGTCTAAGAATAACTGAAAATAACTCAAAACGAGAAGGAGAGATAATTTCATTAAATTAAAACTATAATTTTACGGTTGAATTGACATATTTACAAAGAAAGAGCCTTCTGATTTTGCTTCATAGACGAGAGGTACCTTTTGACTCGCATCGGGTTCGATTTCAACTCGCCTCATCTCCGCACAGATATGACTAATTTAACATATACAAAACAGTCTTGCACATTCTTGACCGGGGTAATTTTCTGGTGTGTATGTATGTATATATGTATGTATGTATGCATGTATGTATGTATGTGTGTGTATGTATGTATGTATGTATGTATGTACGTATATGGAATAGAGGGAGAGAGAGCGGAGAGAGGGAAATGAAAGGTACTTTATTGTGTATTTTAATTTTTACAAACTTCAGTTCATATTTTAAATGTAAAAGACATACGGTCGAGCTTCTAAATGACAGCTTCTAAATCAGTTCTATTTCCAATGCCAACATGATTTCGAAATTCTGAATTAGATAATTTTTAAGCCTGTTGCTATTGTTTCGGAAGTGGGGGAGAAGATGACTCCTTAAGCTAAATGGGCACCAAGTCTCTAAGTACACGGTCTTGAAGAGAAACAATTTTTTGTTGTATGTAGCAATGAGAAGCATCTACATGGTTACTTGACTCGCTAAAAATAACAACCAAACCTCATTGAAATCTCATCTTGCTATCTTAAACAGGGAAAAGACACAATAGATAATATTGTCGTACATACCGTTAACAACCAGGATGGTCAAGGCTGGAATGCTTTTAATCTTTCTTTTTTTCGATCAGGGTTGATCTGAGACTAGACAACAACAACAAACTTTCTAGGCTGGCTTCATTTAAACACCTACTGGATAGGTTATAGGTACCAAGATGAGTCCCAACAATTTTGTTTGTGAAAGGCAAGAGCAACATTCTCAAGGAGACTCTGGGCATCAACGAAAATCAACTGATCGATTGTTCTAGAATACTTTCGGTTCGGGGTTCATAAAAAGTTTTCCAAAGTCCCTGGAATAGAAGTGCTACCAAAAGACATCGCCTGTTTGAGATAAATTCTTCGGGCACGGATGTACCGTCAGCTCGGCTTGCTCTTACTACGCGCAAAGCGACGAAACTGTTCGGCACGCACTAGTGTCCAAATATTGCTAACTTGTGGACTTATGTTAAACACCTGCTATCACGTGTGGGATGGGTTTGGCTATCAGTTGAATCCATTGTGAAAATCGATCGCCTTTCTTAGCCAGGAGAGACAAGCAGTGTTTCTCTGTCAGGTGACCTTAACAAAAGAGTTTATGTGTTGGACAAAATCGAAAGGGCTGAAAAACCATTACCTTACTCTATGGCCAAGCACTCATTAACTTTTTCAAGTTTCTCTTGAAAAGGAAAGTGAGGATGGAGAAGGAAGTGTTGCCTTGAAACAACTGTATTGGGAAGTGGATGATAGTGGCAAGGATTGTCCGAGTGGACAGGCTTGCTCTAAGAATGAGACTGAGGGAGAAAGATAAGGAAAGCACACTTGTTTTAGTAATCATGCTGCTTATTGGCTTCGTGGGGTTGAGTAGCCCTC
Organism: Octopus bimaculoides; assembly: GCF_001194135.2. Lineage (NCBI taxonomy): Eukaryota > Metazoa > Mollusca > Cephalopoda > Octopoda > Octopodidae > Octopus > Octopus bimaculoides. Next base: position 114,247,547 of record NC_068983.1, read on the forward strand.
GGAAGTCACTCTTCGCTCCCTTTTTGGGAATTATTGTTTGAATTTTTTGCTTCTTCATTTCTGTTATGTTACTGTTTACGCACTTTTATATAACTCCACAGTATATCCTTCTGTACTATCCTCGATCTGTTTTTTTGTGAACCCTTTAGTAATTAATAAAGAAAACATTATCATTATTATTATTATTATTATTATTATTATTATTATTATTATTATTATTATTATTATCATTATTATTAAGGTGGCGAGCTGGCAGGATTGTTAGTGCGCTGGACGAAATGCTTAGCGGTGTTTCGCCCATCGCTACGTTCTGAGTTCAAATTCTGCCGAGGTCACTTTGCCTTTCATCTTTTCGGTGTAGATAAATTAAGTCCCAGTATAACACTGGGGGGTCGA
>NC_068983.1:114247952-114250026 GCF_001194135.2 Octopus bimaculoides
GTGTGTGTGTGTGTGTGTGTGTGTGTATGTTTGTGTGTCTGTGTTTGTCCCCCCAACATCGCTTGACAACCGATGCTGGTGTGTTTACGTCCCCGTAACTTAACGGTTCGGCAAAAGAGACCGATAGAATAAGTACTAGGCTTACAAAGAATAAGCCCTGGGGTCAATTTGCTCGACTAAAAAAGGCAGTGATCCAGCATGGCCGCAGTCAAATGACTGAAACAAGTAAAAGAGTATTGTTTTATGTTTGACTTTTGCTTTGCATTTGTACAAGTTGGCTCCAAGTCTCACCCAGAGACCTCCAGAGACAACAAGTTAGAAGTTCATGTTGGTGTTATGCCTAGGGTACCATATATTTGGTTCTGCACAGAGTGTTGTTCTAGAGAATGTTTAAGAAACCATAAGTAAATTATGTGTTTGCTTTAAAATTTGAGATTACACAGAAAGTATTTTGCGTAGGATATGGCCAGTTCCCATGAGCACTATCTTTTGAATTTCTGCCATTTTGGGGTTTCCTGGTATCTGAGCTAAGTAGCAATCAGCCCCTTTTGCTATCATTCCTAGGGTACCTATGACAACAGGTATTGTTTTAGTCTTCAGGTTCCACATTTTGCTAATTTCTATTTCAAGATCTTTATACTTGCTCAGTTTTTGGTAGGTCTTGACAGATACGTTTATATCGATTGGGACAGTCATATCAATGAGGAGGCATGATTCTTGTCTGAAGTCTTTCAATATGATGTCTGGCCTATTTGCATCTATCGTTCTGTCAGTTTGAATGGAGTTCCAGAGGAGTGAGATGCGATCATTTTCAAGCAGTGGAGGTGGTTTGTGTTCCCACCAGTTTTTATCATGGGGCAAGTCCAGGTTTTTGCAAATTACCCAGTGAATATACTGTTCAGCTCTATCATGCCTGTTGAGATACTCTGTATGCGCAAGAAGACTGCACATGGAGACAATATGATCAATGGTTTCATTTTATTGTTGACATACGTGGCATGTTGGGAAGCTGCCGTTCTTTAAGATGTTGGCCTAGTAGTTCCTTGTAGTTAGGCATTGATCTTGGGCTGCTATGATAAACCCATCTGTTTCAGATTTTAAGCCAGAAGCCATTAGCCATTGATGGGTAAGAGCTTTGTCAACATCGGCATTATTCGCTCTCTTTGGGTATTTTCCATTGAGAGGTTTTTCTTCCCATTTATCAATCAGAATATCTAAGGCAGCAGTTTTGTCACGGGTTTTCATGCGCTTAGCTTTTTCTGCGCTTGTTCCTAGTATGTCTAATTCCGGAATTTGTTGTATTTGGAAATCACTTGGATATTCCTTTGCCTGTTTTGTTATTGAGTATGATGCTTTCTTGTTTTCATGTTTTGAGACAAGTTTTAACATCCAGTCCTCAGAGTTTTTCAGATCAATTGTGGCAATCTTCATTGTTAATGCCAGTTGTAAAAATCCACGGCCTCCCTCTTTTCTTGGCAAATAAAGTCGTTCTGTATCTGCCTTAAGGTGGTGCATTCTATACATTGTCAACAGTTTTCGTATTTTTCTGTCAAGATTATATATTTCAGTAATTGACCAGTTAATGATATTGAAACTGTAAGTCACGACTGGTATGGCTAAAGCATTGATCGCTTCGATCCTGTTTCTTGCATTCAGCTCTGTCTTAAGTACTGCTCTCACCCTGTGATAACATTCTCTTCTGATCCTTTCCTTCATCACTGAATGCCTACTTCCGTCCCCTTCAAGTACCCCTAGGTATTTGTAGCTCTCCGCTGGTTCTAACTCTTTTATGACATTCTGCTGGTCAAGGTTAACGTTAGATGTTTCTGTCATTTTATTATTATTATTGTTCAGTAGTTTTATTTTTATAACGTGCTTTCACTTCACTACCGAGCGCAGCTCTGTGCGCCTTGGGTATGTGCTGTGGTTTGCTGTGGTGCTCTTATGTTTACTGTATTGAAAATGTTTTGCGTAGAATGTGTGCAGTACCCAGTAGTGCAATTTTCTGTATGTTATATATATTTGTAAGTCCTGGTATTTTTGTTATGTATTTGTCTGAATATTTTTTTATTAT
>NC_068983.1:114250529-114253328 GCF_001194135.2 Octopus bimaculoides
ATAGCTTTTGTTGTTTCTTCTTCTTCTTCTTCTTCTTCTTCTTCATATTTGTTAGGTAGATTGATTTCTTGTTTGTATTTGTCAGCTTCCTTAAATACTGAAAACAGTTTTTCGTTTTGCTCGTGTTTTGTGGCTATTTGTATTAGTTTATTATTATTATTATTATTATTATTATTATTATTATTATTATTATTATTATTATTATTATTATTTATTAAGGCGGTGAGCTGGAAGAATCGTTAGCACGCCGGGCGAAATGCTTAACGGTATTTCGTCTGTCGCTACGTTCTGAGCTCAAATTTCGTCAAGATCGACTTTGCCTTTCATCCTATTGGGGATGATAAATTAAGTACCAGTTGAAGACTGGGGTCGATGGAAATCGACTAGACCTTTCTCCTAAATTTCAGGCCTTGTACCTATAGTAGAAAAGATCATCATCATCATCATCATCATCATCATCATCATCATCATCATCATCATCATCATCATCATCATCATCATCATCATCATCATCATCATCATCATCATCATCATCATCATCATCATCATCATCATCATCATCATCATCATCATCAGGGTGGTGAGCTGGTAGAATCGTTAGTCAGTCAGAGAAAATACTTAGCAGCATTTCTTCCGGCTCCATATGTTCTGAGTTCAAATTTCACCGAAGTCAAGTTTACCTTTTATCCTTTCGTGGTTGATAAAATAAGTACCACTGGAGTCAATGTAATCAACAAACCCACTTAATTCGAAATTGCGTGTGTATGTGTGTGTGAGCTGTAACTCATCCTTCGATATCGTCTTCCATGTCCTGGGTGCTTGTGGCCAATAAAAGAAATTATTATAATATAACAAGAAATAATAATAATAATTATTATGAATATTATTATTGTTATTATCATTATTATTATTATTATCATTATTATTATTTTATTGTTGCTGTTATTAAGACGGTGAGCTGACAGAATCGTTAGCACGCCGGGCAAAATGACTGGCGTTTTTTCGCCCGTCGCTATTCCGCCGAGGTCGACTTTGCCTTTCATCCTATCGAGGACGATAAATTAAATATTAGTTGAACATTGAGGTCGATGTAATCGACTAGTCCCTTCCCCAAAAATTGCTACCCTTGTGGCAATTATTATTATTATTATTATTATTATTATTATTATTATTATTATTATTATTGTTGTTATCACCATTTCCTTTGCACAGCTTCTAACGTTGGGGATGTACTACAGTGTCAGCTGTTCACTACCAGTGGACTAAGGTTTTTTATTTATGTTTCTTTTTTTTATTTATGCGCCCTTTTAAAGCCTAGCCAGGCTCATGGGCCCGGTTTCCCGGTTTCTATGGCGTATGTGCCCACCCACCCCACCAGCTGGACGGGACGCCAGTTCATCGCAGCTTTACTCAAGAAACAGGAAGAAAGAGTGAGAGAAAGTTGGGGCAAAAGAGTACAACAGGGGTCGCCGCCACACCCTGCCGGAGCCTCGTGGAGCTTTAGGTGTTTTTGCTCAATGAACACACACAACGCCCGGTCTGCGAATCGAAACCGCGATCCTCCGACCGCGAGTCCGCTGCCCTAACCACTAGGCCATTGCGCCTCCACAGTGAACTAAGGTAACACCTCTTATTTTTTCGAGCAGCTTCCAGAGTATTCGAGCGGTTCCAAGCAAGTGCTCTACCCTTATTGCAGCCCCTATTTGTTCCACGTACTTCTCGAGATTTTTGCTTACTGTTCCCAGGGCTCCGACAATTATTGGTACTACTGCTACCTTTTCCATCGACCACAACTGCTTAACTTCCCAAGCTAACCTGTCATATCTCTCGACTTTTCTTTCTACCTTGTTTATATCTATGATCCAGAACAGTTTGTTTTCTTTCTCAATTAAGACTATGTCTAGCTTCCTATTCTCTATCTCATGGTCACACTGAATCATAAAATCCCACAGGATCTTTGCATTTCTATTTTTGACAATACTTCCAGGTTTGTGGTCGTACCAATTTTTTGCTCTGTCAAGTCCATACTTGTTGTAAAGTGTCCAATGGACAAACCTGACTATATTGTCGTGGCGTCTCTTATATTCCTTCTGGGCTAGTGGCGTACATTGGCTGGTAATATGCCATACGGTTTCACCGTTTTGTCCACAGATTCTGCACTTATCACTTTCTGCTATGTTATCTATTATTATTATTATTATTATTATTATTATTATTATTATTATTATTATTATTATTACTACTATTCATACTAGCTGGACGTTTCGCTCGTATATTAATTGTTTTATTTGTGTCTCCAAAATTTGTTAATTCTCTAACTTTTTCTCCACAGCAACTTCAGCGAATTTGCCTTTAGAAGTTGAAATAAGTGACATGCATATCGTATCTAATCTAAAATACGCTTATTCCTCGACATTGCTACTATTGAATTTCACCCATTCTGGCGGTCTAATAGTGCAACTCAGTCAATGTTGTTGATTGAGTTTCAGTTAAAGCTACGGCTTTAAAATATGCCCAGAGTTACCTCTCTTCGGTTGAGTGTCTTTGATAAAAGCCAGCTTGGGATCACTCAATACAATTAGTTCTTATTTATGACAGCTAAAGGAGATAGAAACAAGTCAGGGAATCCGATAGGGTTCAACACTGAGTAGATGTGTTTTTACACGGGTTACTACAAGAGAGAACTTTTTATCCACAGAAACTGCAGTGAATTTGTCTTTAAGAGTTGAAATATGTCACATATTCTTTTATAATCTAAAGTTCATATATACATACATACATACATACACACACACACAC
>NC_068983.1:114253792-114255754 GCF_001194135.2 Octopus bimaculoides
ATATATATATATACGATAGGCTAACTGAAAAAAACCTATTGTATGCCAAATCCAAGGCTTTGGTCGGCCCGAGGCTATAGTAGAAAACACTTGCTCAAGGTGCCAGCCAGTGGGACTGAACTTGAAACCATGCGGTTTGGAAGCAAGCTTCTTACCACACAATCACTCCAGCGCCTATGTATATACACAGCAGACATACATATAAATGTGTGTATATATTTTTGTGTGTATGCATGTATATACATACATACATACATACATACATACATGCATGCATGCATGCACGTATATATATTTAATTCGTTTATGTTAACACACAGGCTCAAACAATATATGTGTGTTCCTATATCGGTGCATGTGTGAGCGTATCCACATTCATTATGTAAAAGAATACTCTTTGGTACGAACCGTCTTAAATTTACTCCTTTGTATCATTGTTAGACTTTTAGTTTAGATTCAATTTTCGGATTCATAGTGCAGGAGTGCATGTGATTATACTTGTCTTAAGAAAAACATTGAAACCTAACCTAGGTCGTTTCCTACGTCTCTGTGAACATGTTACCCTATCTCCCTGTGCTTAAGGCACGTGATACCCTTATTTTGCTTCAGTAGAGAAAAAATAAACTCGAAAGGAAAATCTGCCACGTGCTAAGTCAGTTTGCTTACTCTCTTCACTTTTCCCATTCTGAAATACGTACATTTTTTTTTTTTGTCAATTGTATTATGTAAATTTAAAACTTCTTGACATCTCTAATTACTGCTTGGGACATCCAAGGGTGCTGAGATACCCTGGTTAGAAAGCACTGCTCCAAAGAGTAGCTGTGCCTTCTGGAGCAGTGAGTCTCAACCATTTTTTTTGTTGCCTATGGACTCTTTTGATTCCTATTTTATTCAGCGAGTGGGACCTCATTGCCATAAGATGTCTAAGAACTCCTATTACATTTCAATGATTAAATACTATTAAGAATTGTATAAATAATGTTTAAATATGTTTGTGTATTGTAGAAATATAACCAATTTATTGCATATAAATTTTAACACCAAAATCTTATATGAACCCCTCAAGGGCCATATTGACCCCTAAGGGCCATATGGAACCCGGTTGAGAACCGCTGTGCTAGAGGAACGTTAATTGTATCAATGTCAGTGGTTTTAGAAGCAGGGCCGTTTTAACATCATTATAGATCAGTCATAGGAAAACTGCGGTCTGTGAGATTTCTTGAATGACACACCAAGCGAAAAATTATTTTTTTTAGTAGAGCGGCCTGCTTGAAGATGCGACATGTCTTATGTGGTCAACTTCTCGATAAAGATTGCCCATTCCTCTTATAGATCCTTGAGCAGGGCCATCTTTACATCTTTTTAAGCACTCGAACAAGGGCGTCTTTACATCATTAAAAACTCTGTGAAGAAATGCACTGTAGCTCATAGTATTTAATAATTGATAGAAAACCACAGTATACATAGGTTAGCGTTGAAACCTTAGATAATTGAACCCTCGGTCACCCATACATTGAGACTGCACTGCTCAGAAAGCCTGCAGAGGAAAAGGGCACAAATCTTTTCTCCACAACGAATCAATAAAAGAACTATGAAAAAAGATAAAATAGAACCTAAATTTCTCTCCCAGCCAACCAAACCATTTCAATAAATAAAGGATACACTGGATAATTTAGCCCTAAACATACTGTGCCTCAAAGACCAGATGGAATGATCATAGAATGTCTTTGATAAAAGGTAACCTGGGATGATACAATACAACAATACATTTCCGATATCAATAAAACTAGTACGAATAAAGAAACAGCAACGAATTCTTTCTCAAATCACATTGTACAATCTAAAATGAAGAAGGTTGCAGCAGACAAAGTAATCCTTGATACACACACACACACACACACGCGCGCGCGCAAACATGCACAGACACACACATTCATACACGCATGTATACATGCATATATA
>NC_068983.1:114256548-114265946 GCF_001194135.2 Octopus bimaculoides
TATATATATATATATATGTATACATGCACACATACATACATATACACCTACATACATATATGCATACATGATAGCTGTCTACTCGTTAGCCGAGCATGACTAATGCTGCCCGTTCAAGGGTTTTTAAGTCGACTGCGGCTTACACAAAACCACGGCTATCTCTTGAAACTCCAAGAAGCCGAGAGATAAGCAAAAGTGCAAGATATCCGGCTCGGTGTAGCAGCAGGTTTTATATTCGAGCTAACCTTCTCCTAGAGGGATGCCTTGACAAAGACAAGGTGGCTCTCATTCTAGTGGATTACATACATACATGGTGGTTGTCTACTCCTTACACAGAGTTTGACCACCTCCTGCACCTACACCTTAGCTTTTTATGGCGTCTGATGTGGCTTTTTAAACCAGACAATGTTTTGAAAAAACACCCACACAGATTGCATCTCTGATTTGTACTACTAATACCTGCAGGTAAGTTGTGCTCATTGTGGATCCTAACATGTCTTTTAAAACCCCCCTTGGATTTGCAAGCCCTCTGGCACACATCACATTCAAACGTGTGCACAGACATATAATCAGAATAGCTGGTTGAAGTTTGTTTTCCATGGTAACATGTAATCGGGTCGTCGGCGACTAAACTGGCAACCCCACCAGGCTTGCTTAGTCAGGAGGGTGTTGTTGGACACCATGCAGGATGAAAAATAAGACCTGTCAAAAGGCGGATGAACTCCTGAACAGCCAACGACCATCCAACATACATACATACATACATACTTTCTTACTAACTTACATACACATATACACAATACCTATTATTATTGGAGCAACAGGATGCATACCAACCCGTCTGGAGCAAAGTATGGCTGAACTTGAGGTCTTGGGGAGAGAACGCAAATCCTTCATTTATATGCTACAAATGATCACGATATTAGGGACAAACTTCACGACCTTCTTAAAATTTAAAGCATGATGGTTAAAACAAGATACTTTCCTTCACAACCTTGCTACCATGAAGGTGGCCGGTCAAAATTTACTCTAATATTAGAAAGAGGAAGAAAACATACATACATACATACATACATACATACATACATACTTATAAGAGTGCATACTTACATATAAGGATGCATACATACATACACACACATACATACATGCATGCAAACACACATGCGTACATATATACATGATGATGATGGCTGCCCCCTCGTTATCGAGTATGGCCATTACACGAAGCTTAACTTAACGGTGCTGTGATCGAATGTGACTTTTTAGCCCAGCCGAAGATCTACAATGTCTTGCACAGAGTTGGCATCCATCCATACATACATGCATACATACATACATACATACATATACACATACATACATGCACACACATACACACGTACACACGTACACACATACACACGTAGATACATATGCACACATACATACACACGTACATACATACATACATACATACATACATACATAGTTTTTAAAAAACGAACTGGCCGAGGTCAGAAAGTCTTTGATCGTGCATCTGGGTCACTTTGGACTGAAGTGAGACTAAACAACAATGATATTGAAGTGGTGACAATGTAGAATTGAAACCTGGTTGCCGAGTTAATTCGTCAGGAACTTTACTCGACGACGCTCGCCTTGTAACCTTAAGATAACAAATACGTCTGGAACAGAAAGGAAAAAGTGAAATGGGAGAGACCGGAAACGGATCTACGTAGTCTGTCAATAAACAAGTTTTTGAACCAAACAAAATAAACGAAGGATTGCCAGTTTAAGAAACAATACGTACAGAGATAGATAGAGAGAGAGATAGAGATATATGGAGAGAGAGAGAGAGAGAGAGAGAGAGAGAGAGAGAGAGAGAGAGAGAGAGAGAGAGAGAGAGGGTGGGGTGGGGACTCACACTTATGTCTATAGTCACTTTCAATTATAAAACTCTTACGTGCTCGCACACACAAACACACACACACGTATCCACATATGAGAAACAAACGCATACATACATGAGTGTTCGTACACCTACACTGACACAAACACATACGAAATAATTACAATGACTGATTAAGAGAGTTTTTTTTTAGAAAGAATCACTAATAACTAATACACAAGTTGATTAAATCAATTACATATTAAATGCAAAAGTTTCAACGGAAGGCGGGAGGAGTACCAGCCCGTGGTTAAATAACAGCTGAGGTCATTCATGAAGATTGCTTAACTCTTATTTCTGTGCTGTATTTCGTATTGATCGGTCCTTCGAAAAGGTGGTTAGCTTCTTACTCAACCTCCCTTCGTTTCTGAATAAAGGGATACTACGAGTAGTAACTTCTTATAGCCCTTCTAAGGGCGAAACTTAACCGATTAAGAGAAAAGATCCTACCCCAGTATTTGACTGGTACTTTATTGTCCCTGAGATGCCTGCAGGGCAAAGTTTATCTCGGTGTGATTTATGACTTAAACTCGGCGCACAGATTGCCGGAACAAACACCGGCAAACGACTCTACAAATAGTACTGCCATTAATTATAGACGATAAATAATCAATACATCTGTCAACCTAGTTAACGAGTTGGCAGAGTCGGTAGAGTTGTGGGTAAAATAAAATACCTCTTCGTATTTTACGTTCTTAGTTCGAATCTCACCGAGGTACCCTTTACTTTTCGTCGTTCCGAGGTCGATAAAATCGAGTGCCTATCACGTACGGGTGACAATATCATCTATTAAATTCATTCGCAGAATATGTGGCCTTGAGTCTATGTTAGAAATCACCTCCACATGGTCATTTGACAAGCTAGAAATTGCAGCCAGATCTTCCTTACATTACAGCTTACCTCTGGATAATGTGACCCTAACCCTGTATATTGGAAAAGACGAAGTAACCACGGTGGGAACACCTTGATCATAAGTTCCCTAATTTAAGGCTGACCAGAGATTAAACTACAACATCGAGATCAATACGTAACGTGTGGTAAGAAGCTTAAGGAGTGGAAGACTCGGTAAAGTAGTAGATAAAAAAAATACTTGTAGATACTTCGTTGCATTTCATTATCATTATTATCATTATCATCAAAAAGGCGGCGAGCTGGCAGAGCCGTTAGCACGTCTGGCGAAATGCTTAGTGGTATTTCGTCTGCCGCTACGTTCTGACTTCAAATTCCTCAGCGATCAACTTTGCATTTCATCCTTTCAGGGTCGATAAATTAAATAACGGTGAAACACTGTGGCCGATGTGATTGACTATACCTCTCCCCCAAATTTCAGGCCTTGTGTAGAAAGGATTATTATTTTTATCGTCAATAAGGCGGTGAGCTGGCAGAATCGTTAGCACGCCGGGCGAAATGCTTAGCGGTATTTTGTCTGCTGCTACGTTCTGAGTTCAAATTCCGCCGAGGTCGACTTTGCCTTTCATCCTTTCGGGGTCGATAAATTAAGTACCAGTTACGCACTGGGGTCGATGTAATCGACTTAATCCGTTCGTCTGTTCTTGTTTGTTCCCTCTATGTTTAGCCCCTTGTGGGCAATAACGAAATAGGTATTTTGTCTGCTGCTACGTTCTGAGTTCAAATTCCGCCGAGGTTGACTTTTCCTTTCATCCTTTCGGAGTCGATAAATTAGGTACCAGTTGAACACTGGTCTCGATGTAATCGACACATACCCTCCTCCAAAATGGCTGCCCTTGTGGTAAAATTTGAAACCATTATTATTAATCGTTAGCACGCCGGGCAAAATCCTTAGCGGCATTTCGCCTGTTTTTACGTTCGGGGTTCAAATTCCGCCGAGGTTGACTTTGCCTTTCATCCATTCGGAATCCATAAATTAAGTACCACTCAAGTACTGAGGTCGATCTATTCGACTATCTTCCACCCCACAAATTCCAGACCTTGTGCCTATAGCAGAAAAGATTATTATTATTTTCATTTTATGTTCTCAGATCAAACCCTGTTAGACATGTTTTTGCGTTTCTTCGTTCCGATGGTCGATTAAAGAGACCATTTACATACTGGTGACGATTTAATGGACTTCATATCTCTTCCTCGTCTTTGATTTAAAGCACTTTTGGCAGAATCGCAATAGTGCTAGATATTAGTTTTCGTGGTATTTAGCTGCGTCCCTTTATGATCTGCTTTCTGACCCTGTGGAGTCAACTTTACTTTTGATAATCCTGGGGAATCGATAAAATAGATTACCAGTCAAATACTTGAATCAATATATTTAGTCCTTGAATTGTGACCAATATCTAGCGTTGAAAAATATTTCGAGGCATTTATTCCGGCTCTTTACGTTCTGAATTCAAATTCCGCTGAGGTCAGCTTTGCTTTTGATAAAATAAAGTACCAGTCAAAAACTGAGATCGATATAATCGACTGTTCACTTCTCACTACTTTCTAGCGTCATGGCTATGTTAAAAATTGCTATCATAGACGATGGTTGAATCAGTAGAACGTAGGATAAAATGCATTGCAGTATTTAATATTACTTTTCTTTCTAATATAGGCACAAAGCCTGAAATTTGAAGGAAGGAGGTGGTCCATTACATACGACCCCAGTGCACAACTAGTACTTACTTTATCGATCTCGAAAATATAAAAGACAAAGTCGACCTCGGTGGAATTTTAACTCAGAGCCATAAAGAATCGGAAGAAATATCGCAAAATATTTTTTCTGATGCTCTAAGAATTCTGCCAGCTCTTTGCCCCTTTAATAATAATCATTTCTATTATCGGTACAATACTGGAAATTTTGTGGTAGCGGGTAGCCGGTCATATTGGTTTCAATACCTAAATGGTACTTATTTGATTGCTCCTGAAAAGATGAAAGGTAAAGTCGACACCAGCAGCATTTGAACTCAAAGCCCAAACCGGAAGAAATTCCACCAAACATTTTGTCCGGTGTGGTAACCACTCTGCCAGCTCGTCGCCCTATTTTTGCTGTATTTAATAATGCCCCATTCTGTGATCAAATACCACCGCGGTCGACTTGAACCTTTTTTCTTCTAGGAACAATAAGAGGATAGAATTAATGCTTCATGGTATTTGTCCTGACTCTCTGCGCGCTGAGTTCAAATCCTGCCCAGGTCAACTTTAGCCTTTGTCCTTTCGAAAGAAGAGCTGCTTTGTAAACTTTCGAATTTAGCATCAGCTCGCAGTAGTAAGCTCGGCCCCACTTGTAGGTTCAGGCCATAATAGAAGCGTTAAGAACAGGATACTAAATTAAGTTCTTTACTATACTACTACAAGACGGACGTGCATGTCCAAGATCAAGTAGGCAATCCTCCCAGCCTGGGAAAAAAGCTGTGTAAGCGGAAACTGACATATTTTGGCTATATTTACCGCCAACCATCAGGCAGTCTCGAGTGGAGTGAACTGTCATGTTTCGTATTATCCTGAGTAAGCGTCAGTGTGGGAGAGCCTGTCAGCAGTGTTTTGATGACGTGAATCGATGGATGGCAAACCAACTTCAAGGTTGAGAAGTCGCTTAAACTAATCTTCGTGGTGAGCATTTGTCAAGGAAGCTACAATGGTCATTCATCGATATTGATTGCACAAAGAGGAGGAGGATAGACTAAAACATGAGTGTGGAAGAAGAAATGAGGAAGAGTGACATTTACTTTGGTGACTCACAGGTACAAAATAGTTGTATTCAATATCATAAAACAAGGGCGTGATACAAAATACCAAGATGGGTTTCTGTTGTGATCCTTCATGTTTTGGTTTAGAATCTGGTCGAACTTGACTATACCTTTCATTCCTCCGGGGTCAATAAAATAAACCAACCGGTTTTGGTATCAATATATTCGATTCTACCCTTTCCCTGTGAATTTGCGTCCCAGTGACTTTGGTAGAAATGAATATTTTTGTTATTATTCACTCATAAACAACGGCAACCAATGAGTGATATCCTGGAGCAAAACTAATTAGTAAGCTTATCAGATGAAATCCTTGTTCAAGAATTGATAATAAAACATCACTTGAGATTTCACCAGGGTAAGAAAGTGTCACAAGATCAGTTGGGTACTTTTTCTTTTTACAAATATTATAGAAACTGTTAACACAAATAAAACGATTGCTTTATACATTAATAGAAACCCCGTTTTGGATGTTTTTTTTTTCTTATTAATAAATAGTTGGGGCCAAAATACAGATTTAACATAAGTGCAGGACACCAATTTAGGGGTAGATGTTAATTATATCGACTCCAATCTTTCACTAGTTTGCATGACTACGACCTTCGGAAGGATGAAAGGCATGGTTGAGCCATTCAAGATTTGAACTTATAAGGTGCATTCCAGAAAATTTGAGACTTTCTATGAGAGACAACTGTCCTAGATAATTTGTAATTTGAGTATATCTTTACTATACCTCTAATAAGCTGACCTGCCAACTGCTTTATTCATATTGGAGACGGCTGTAGCAACACTTTGAACACATTTGGAAGCTCGCTATGCAATACAATTTCGTGTTAAACCAACAAAATTTTGTGTTAAACCAAGAAAGAACTTCACAGAAACTTGTGATATCCTCCAGAGTGTTTATGGATAAATTTGTTTGAGCTGAGCATCTCTTTTTCGCGGGCACAAGAGGAGGTGAGAGACGATGGGAGGTCTGGGAGGGAGATGGACAACGGAACATCAGAGCTGGTTGAGAAAATTCGCATTTTTGTGATGAAGACTGTCGTGTGTCTATAAAGACAATAAACATATGGTTTAAAGTGGCAACTGTACATAGAATTATTCATGAAAATCTGAACATGTGTAAAATTTATGCAAAGTTTGTTCCCAGGGTGCTCAGTGACGAACAGAAGGAAAGGCGCGTTGGTGACAGTAAGGAGGTAGTTGAGCTCATTACTTCCAATCCAAGAGTATTTGAGTCTCTAGTGACCCGTGACGAAAGCTCAATCTACTATTATGATCCAGAGTACAAGAGGAAGAGTGCTCAATGGAAGCATCAAGAACACTAGGCAAAGCAAATCCACCAGGAAGCTCATGAGGATCCCCTTTTTCGACAGCAATGGCACCACCTACATACATTGTGTTCCTTCCGGCCAGATGATCAACAAAGAGCATTTTATGAAGGTTTTGAGGGAGTTCGGGAAGAGACTTCGTCACGAAAGCTCAAAGCTCTTCCACTCGGGTCGGTAACATTAGCACCAGGACAATGCACCAGCCCACAATTCCATCCTGGTAACCTACCACTTGACAGAGATGGGCATCAAAACTGTCCCTCACACCCTCCCTATACAGTTCAAACTTTGCTCCCCGTGAAATTTGGTTGTTCTCTTACCTCGGGGGAAGTCGTCTTAAAGACATTGAAAAGATAAAGGAGGCTCTGACAAGGGTTGTGGGTATCATCATCTTGGAGGACTTCCATGGAGTCTTTACGAAATGGCTGGAGCACTATAACAAGTGCACTGAAATCAGAGGATGCTATTTTGGAGGAGATTAGTTTTCTACTTCTTTGAAATTCGTAAGTGTCTCTCTTCTGAAGAAGTTTCAATCTTTCTGGAATGCATCTCCTAGAACATAAAGTAACAAATCTACCGAAATCCAGCGCTACGTAATATTTCCCTAAGAGAGAAAATATTGATATCATAGAAGTTCTCGTAGTTGATTGGTGACAGTTTACACGCAAAAAAAATCGGAGCTGATTGTTTACCAAAATATGCAAAAAAAAATTATAAAAATTAATGAATCATTATTTTACAAGTGGGCTTGACAAATGCTTGACAAATGCATAGTGTTGAAAAATGCTTGACAAATGCATGGTATTAACTGCATTCCTTGGAAATTATATTTTCTTTTTAAATAAGAATTTGCAAAGTACTGTGGGGGCTCTGTTGTTGATGATGGCGATGGTATGGTAACCACAGTATCTAATCCTTTCTCTCTGACCGCCTACCTTTCTCGCCCACATTTCACCCCACAAGTGAATCGTAGCTATTTTACGTAAGCCTCAACTGCAACGATTCCTATCAGTCTCTGGAGCTCCTAAGTACGTTACGGGTACAATCCCTTCTCCCTGAATAAAACCATAAAAAATAGATTACTTATATAATTCAAAAGGTCAGCCTTGTCATAAACAAAACATCTCACCCCGATACTACTAGAAAGACCTGTTAAAGATTTAAGGGTCTGTTCACTATTCAGTGATTTTCGTTATAGTTTAGTGACTAAGTAGTTCCACTCCTGTCATTTAACCCCTAATCAACCCTAATTCATCATAGATAAGCAGGTCTATGATGAAACGTATTGCGTCCTTATTTTTTTTTTTTTTTTACAAACAGTAGGGTGTATTTTGTGCAAGGGGAGGGGACTTGGCTAAGTGACAACGTAAAGGCTCTCTCATCCATTCACCTTTCTAATGTTTATTCGGGAAAATTATGAACGGACCAAATACTTTCGCAGAACACATACAAACACACGAATCTGGTGGGACTATTATTGTGGACATTCAGCGTGAATCTCTGTAAACTAACAACTACAGGAAGAATGTGGGCAAGAGTAGAATTTAAGAGGGTTGTCGTTCCTGGAAGAAACAATATAGTGGTTACTGCGTGTTCCAGATAAAGGAGGACACACAGAATGGACGATGTGATAAAGAGAGTTGAGAGTGGCATGTGAGCTTGAGTGGAGGTGGTAGCAGCTACCTAAATAGTTACCTTCGAAGAGTAATGATCGTTCGTTGTAGCAGTGGTAGAAAAAAAAAAGAAAAAAAAGAGGAGATAGGGGTTGGAACATGTTTATGCTGCCAAGAATTACAGAGACTCACTAGGGAGATGTGAAATGAAATGCTCTAACTGAGGAAAGGAATCGAACTTGTTTCAGATTCTCTTCATCGAGAACTTTCCACCACTTTAAAGATTATGCACAAGTAAACTATTGACATGTGTATATAAATTCTACATTATTCTTACTTCCGGTGAAGTTCTTGGCGCTGTTACTGATGGAGGCGGTGGTGATGTTGGTGATTGTGTTGTTGTTGTTATTAGTGGTAGGAGAGTTGGTAGCTGTGCTGGAGTTGTTGTTGATGGTGGTGGTGGTGGTTGTATAGGTGTCGGTAGTGTTGGTGGTGCTCACTTTCGATGGTGTGATTCGATAAAAATGTATTTCCTTCGTCAACAGAGATATTATTGTTTTAATTCACTTAATGTCGACAGTTACACAACCTCGGACACAACACACACACACACACATATATATATACACGCATGCACACACATACACACACACACACACACACACACTCATGCACCCCCCACCCCCACCCACACCACAGACAGTATTGCTGAGGTTACTCTTTGATACTACTCAGCGTTTCGCGAAGAATACGACTGATCACGTAACTTTTTGTGTATTAAGTACTTTTTTCCGTTTGGTTGTAAACTCAAACGTACACACACGCACAC
>NC_068983.1:114266647-114271129 GCF_001194135.2 Octopus bimaculoides
GATTATCACACGCCTACACACACGCACGCATACATATGAATATAGTTCACAGGAAGAAAAACAACAAAACAACAGAAGATTTTATGAACTTCCGTTCTTATAACTCACTCCTCCCCCCCCCTCTCTCTCTCTCTCTGTGTGTGCGCGCATACATGCTGACACATGCACGTACAGTGGTACACGCACACATTCGCACAAAGGCTCTTCTCTATCACCGGAAGACAAATCTTCCTTTACATTTTATACATCTCACCTGCACACGCACGCGCACACATACACACACCCACACACACACACACACACACATTACATCACATCACACATATAGAACACGTTCGCACACATACACAGATATACACGTATTCACACAAACATTCATACATGGACATATACATACGTACTATACATTTATTCAAATTATACATGCATATACATACTCTTTTACTTGTTTCAGTCTTTTGACTGTGGCCATGCTGGAGCACCGCCTTTAGTCGAGCAAATCGACCCCAGGACTTATTCTTTCGAAGCCTAGTACTTATTCTATCGATCTCTTTTGCCGAACCGTTAAGTTACGGGGACATAAACACACCAGCATCGGTTGTCAAGCGATGATAGGGGGGACAAACACACACATACAAACATATACACACACATACATATATATATATACATATATACGACGGGCTTCTTTCAGTTTCCGTCTACCAAATCCACTCACAAGGCTTTGGTCGGCCCGAGGCTATAGTAGAAGACACTTGCCCAAAATGCCACGCAGTGGGACTGAACCCGGGACCATGTGGTTGGTAAGCTAGCTACTTATATATTATACATTTATACATTTTAGACATACATACATACATAGGTACATACATACATACGTACATACATACATATATGCATGCTTACATATATACATACATGCATACATACATACATGCTTCTATTCATACATACATACGTACATACATGCTTCTATATGTACATACATACATATATACATACATATATGCTTACATACATACATGCTTCCATACATACATACATACATACATACATACATACATATATACTAACATACATACATACATACATACATACATGCATGCATGCATACATACATACATACATACATACATACATACATACATACATATGTACATACATATTATACATACATGCAGACAGCAGACAGATTGTCTTACAGTACATATTCAAACAGACTCCCAACAAGTTGCTAACAGACAATAAACACACTTAACACGCCAGAGATACCGAAGGCTAATATTTGACATCACTAACCCTAACCCTAACCCTAACCCTAACCCTAACCCTAACCCTAACTCGTCTCATAACACAACATTGATTCAAGTCTTTCGACTCAACGTACGTGACGGCTTAAAGGGGAAAAAAAGGAAAGAAACGGAAAAAGCCCCAACCCCATACCCCAGTTCTTCTTTGGAGTCCATTATTCGGCACCACATTTAGAAACAGTGATACGAAATTCTGTTCTCTGGCAAATTACCTGTCGTTTTGCTAAACCTTTATAAAGTATGTAGAATGAACAACGTTTCCGAGAATTTACAATTTTCTGAATAGGGTATCACATGGATCCGTCCAGTCACCCATTATTTTCAAGCTGTACCTTACAAGACAGTTTTCTCATACCTCCACAAAGTATATAAAAAAATGATATCAAACTTATAATCTCCTGTATTCATCCTCCAAATACTGGTGCACGAGCAACTAATCCAACTTTATACAAGACTTCCACCACCACTACCAGAAATGTGGTGACTATCGACCAGTTAGAAATAGCGACCAAATCACTCTCAATCACACTCTACCGTCTTCGGAAAAGGGAAGGAGACGATGGATAATGTTGTCCTAAGAAGTGTTTCCTAAAATACTGAAATAGCTTAATAAGATGAATTCCAAGTCAAGAGTTTTCTGTGATGCAAAAGATTCTTTAAGATCGTTTTTTTTTTGTTTTTGTTTTTTTTAGTATAGATACAGGATCACAAATTTCAGAAGAGAAATACAATGGCATTACTTTAGCGAGAGGGCTACTGCAGTATCCGTAGTCTACGCTGTGAAGTGGGCTGATCTGGGTTAGGGTTTGGAATCAGGGTTTAAGATTAGGGTTGAGATTTAAGGCAAGGGTTAGGTTTGGGATATAAGGGTTGGAGTTGGGTAAGGGTTAGGGTTAGGGTTAGGGTTAGGGTTACGTAAGGGTTAGGATTTAGGGTTACTGTTTGAGTTCGGGGTTAGGCTTTAGATATGAGCTAATGTTTAGAATAAGATTTACAGTTAGGGTTAGGGTTAAATTACACACTAAAGTAGCACCAATGCAATCGTTGAAATCGACCTCAGTATATAACAGCTACTTATTTTAGAAAACCAACAAGGATGAAAGTAAGTTGAAACGGCAGAACATGCAATGACGCAGTTCGTTACTCTAATGTATTTTGTCCAATACTCCAATAAGCCGCTAAACGCTTTGTCCGACATGCTAAAAATTCTGCCGCGATGTCTTTGTAATAATAATGATAATAATAATAATAATTTAAAATTTTGGCACAAGACTAGCAATTTAGGGGATTCAACTGGTACTTATTCTATCCACCCCGAAAAGATGAAAGATAAAGTTCTCGACAGAATTTGAACCCAGAATGCCAGAATGTAGAGACGGACGAAATGCCGCTAAGCATTTTGCCCGGCGCGTTAATGATTCTGCCATAATAATAATAATAATAATAAATTACGTTGGCAAAAGGCCAAAATTGTGAGGAGGAGAGAGAGAAAATAGTGGATTATATTGACTTCAATATTTTGACTGGTACTTTATTTTATCGACCTTGGGAAAATGAGAAAAGAGTAGTTGTCCTCGCAGAATTTAAACTCTGTAAAGAACAAATGCCACAAGACATTTTATATGACGCTTTAATAATTCTGCCCATATCTGTGAAAGTATTTAATTACTGGAAAAATCTGATACCTCCACAGAAGAATATTTAATTTATTTTCCTTACTTTTCTGTTTGTTTATTATATACGTAATTTGAAACACGGCACTCAAAACTTGTTTTAGGTTATGTTTTTGTATCAATACACGCTAAATTATATTTATAGGAATAATCCGATTACAGTGTTTTCGAATTCTGTGATTCCTGATTCGTTGGTACAAACCACTAAACTGAAGAAGGCTATTGTTGCAAAAATTAAATTCTAGTTTATAACTGGAATAGCTGTAAAGAAGGAGGGACAAGGAGTAGTTAACCATCCCTGAAAAGTCTGCCACCCTTCCTTTAGTTTTCTTAGTTATTAACAATTAAACATTTATAGATTTGAAAGCAATTAGATAGTGAAAAGAAACATGATAGCCACCTAAAAACTCAAAAATCTGTTATATTCAATTTTTATTTATTTCGTGACGTAACAAATGCGAATACAAGCGTTCTCCAAGTTACGGGCGTATTGCGTTCTTGAAAGTCGTGACGGAGTCTGGTAACATGAAATGCAAATAAAATACCTGTCAAATAATGGGGATCACAGTAATCCACTTGCCCCTCCCACTAAAATTGCTGGCCTTGTGCCAAAATTAGAAATTATATTATTGATTTCGATTGGTTGGAAGGCAAAGTTGACCACAGGGAGGGGTTATGTAATTTCAGGACATAAACAGACCTAACTCAATGTCACAAAGGATTTAATTAGGTTATCACTTTTACCATATCATAACCGACATCGAAGGAACCAAACGTCCGTCAGTCATTTCAACTACACCACCGCATCCAAACGAGAGACAACTGTTTGTTCGGCAATTATTTCGGCTACATTACAGCCTCTAACGAAGGAGCCATTTCGGCTGCATCACCGCCTCGAAAAAGAAGCCATTTGCCCGCCTCGTCACCGCTTCCAAAATGCGGGTCATTTGTTCGGCAATTTATTTCCGCAACCACTACCTCCAACGAAGGAACCTTTAATCCGGCAATCATTTCCGCCACACCTTTGCCTCCAACGAGAAAGCTGCAACCAGGTGGCACTAACTGCGAGAAAGAGTAGAATCATCTTCAAATTACACCCAACTGTTTCAGCAGCTGGATGATACATTAAATAATGTTATATGAGATGCACCAAGATAAAATACAAGATGGTCGTGTCTGGAATGTCTCAACCTGTGTGAGTATGTGTGTGTGTATGCGTGCGCGCGCGTATATGTGTGTGTGTGTCTGCTTGTCTGTCTGTCTGTCTGTGCGTGCGTAGATATTCTTTTATCCTTTTATTTGTTTCAGTCATTTGACTGCGGCCGTGCTGGAGCACCGCCTTTAGTCGAAGAAATCGACCCAAGGGCTTACTCTTTGTAAGCCAGGTACTTATTCTATCAGGCTCTTTTACCGAACCTCTAAGTTACGGGGACGTAAACACACCAACGTCGGTTGTCAAGCGATGGTGGGGGGACAAACATATGCATATACATATATAT
>NC_068983.1:114271433-114272404 GCF_001194135.2 Octopus bimaculoides
ATATATATATATATATATATATACACAACGGGCTTCTTTTAGTTTCCGTTACCAAATCCACTCGCAAGGCTTTGGTCGGCCTGAGGCTGTAGTGGAAGACACTTGCCCAAGGTACCACGCAGTGGGAGCTCATATGTGTGTGTGTATGTATCATGTATGTATTTTGTATGGAGTGAGTAAGAGATGATAGATTGACTGCTTGATGCACACAAACACACGCCTACACACACTCACACACACTACGCGCACGCGTACCTGCGTACATTGAATTACGCACTCATTTCCATGTTTTAGAAAAATAAAAAAAGGAAAGGTGAAAAGAAAAAAAAAGAAACAGGAAAAACTGTAAAGATAATGAATCTTTGCCCTGCCTAAGACTCTATACAAAAGGTAACAAATGTGTTAGGCGTGGGAGTTTGTGGCCGTAAATAGACCTGGTTATTGAAGCATGCGAAGGTGTGTTAAAGACATAATTGGAGACTTCTAACTACAATTTTAACATGGTTAGGAAACGTCCTGTCACCTTACCATTGTTTCTTCATGTGAGTATGCATATATACATAGATTCGCTTGTATATATATATGTGTGTGTGTGTGTGTGTGTGTGTGTGTGTGTGTGTGTGTACATGTATAAATGTAAGTATGTGTATAAATGTGGGTTTGGGGGTTTGTGACGTATGTAACAGATAAGAGTGTGTTGGTGGGTGGGTGTGTAAATAGGGAGTAGTCCTTCCTTGAGATATTGTTTTCAACATTCGTTTATTAATGTACTTTTAATAAATTTTCATTCAACTTTTTGCCTTTTGTTCCTATTTCAGCTTTTTTTGCTTCCCCCCCCCCCAAGACGTGAATTTTACACTCTCTGTTATTGCTTGTAAGGAATGGTAACTGTTAAGAGAAGGCACATAGAGAGAGGAGGGTGGAAACGATAGATAGATAGATAGATAGATAGATAGATAGATAGATAGATA
>NC_068983.1:114272504-114275004 GCF_001194135.2 Octopus bimaculoides
CAACTACAAACACAACCCATCCCAGATACACAACTACAAACACAACCCATTCCCAGATACACAACCACAATAACAACAGCAGCAACAACGGCAAATACAAAGTAAAAACAGTACCATTACAAACTACATGGCAATCAACTAAAAAAAAAACAACGCAGATCTCATGAATTACATAAAACACATCAATATAATACCAACAGATTGTGTTACACACACAATCTCTTTATCTACACACATACAAATCATTCCACTGGTGGAAGCATCTACAATCGTCCCCTCCAAACAAAACCAAGTTTTCTTTTTCATTCCTTCTTTACCAACAGCATGGTCGTGCTCAGAATAGGTAGCGTGAATGCACGTGCCTGCGGTCGCCTTGGAAGCAGGGTCACCTGCTCAACAACCTCAGGGCACTGAATGTCGATGTGGTGGACAATAGTGAAACCAGAATTTCCGTGTCACGAGAAACTTTCGGTGACTATGAAGTATACGCATCGCCAAGTCGTCCGAGAGCAGGAGGCAGACTCACTGTATTGTTTCGGAAAAATCTGAATCTCGCGATAAGGACCATCTTCAGGCATCTGGAGACTTTTCTGGGAACGTCCCGCTCTTTAATGTCAGTGGGAGATTGGAACAGAGTCTTAAATGCACGGTGGGGCTGTGTAGGCTTAGCAGACAGGGGAGGAAGGTGCAAAAGCCATGCAAACCTGCTCAGACGATTCTAGCTGTCTGACAGGTATCGACTGGATTTCCCTGATGTGCCATTGTAGACCTAGTCGAACCGCATTGGGTCATCGAGATCGTATCTAGATAGGGCATTCTTTAGAGAAGCAAATAAGAATAGAACAGGTTATTTTTTTTATATCTCATATTGATTTTTTTCCTCATTTGGGACTGTAAAGTCAATTATCAAACACTTTCTATTCTCCACCTTCCTTTCTAGGGAAGTATAATGTTGCTACTCCTGCCCTTGGTTGGAGTCCTCCATTCATATTGAATTCCTTCCTAGTTCTGCTAATTCAGTTTTTGTCCAATCTATAGAAGCTGCTGAGTATCTAAGTAATGAAACTACCCAAATATTTAAAGCCTTCACTAGATTCGGACCATTTAGCTTTGACTTCATTACTTTCCTTACCCTTCTGATGAACTCCTCAATTTTCGTTTTCATTTCTATAGTTAGTACCCTGTCAGATTCTAATACTCCTAGATATTAATATATCTCTCTCCTTTCTTTCAGTGATTTCAATGTCTGGCCATCTGGTAATTGGATGGCATCACTGTTGACTGCCTGTCCACTTCTCATGACTAATATTGCACACTTATCTATGCCAAATTTCATGCCTATATTTTTGCTGAAGTGTCTTACAGTCTATATTAAGGAATCTATCTCTTTTGCATCCTTACTAAAAAGCTTCAGATCATCCATGTAGAGCAAATGGTTAATTTTTCCCTTACTATTTCTGAACTGATATCCTGCCTTTGCCTTCCTTATTACTAAACTGAGTGGGGTCAGACAAGACGAATATTAAAGAAGATAACGAGTCCCCTTGGAAAATTCCTCTTTATATTAACTTTTCCTAAGACCATGTCATCTGAGTAGACATCTACTTTCCATTTCTTCATGCTAAAGCTAATTAATTCTCTTATTTTGTCTACTATACTGAATATACTCAAGCATTCACTTATCCATGAGTGTGGGACCATGTTGTAGGCTTTCTTATAATCTATACATGCTATTGTTAAATTTTTCTCTCTAGCTTTTACTTCATTTAGAACTGCTTTGTCTATGTGGAAGCTGTTAACAGGAATGCTTTCAGAAGGCATTTACGAGCACCTTGACAACCAGAATTTACTGCCAGAAGAACAGAAAGAAGGCTAGAGGAACGCATGATCTGTTATACATAATCAATTATAGACCAAGCAAGTGATTGGTATATAATTGCTAGCTGTATTACCCTTGGTTTATCTTTCATAAGAAATATTGTTTTCCCTCTAGTCATCCTGTCTGGTATCATTCCTCCATTAAGTTGTTCCCCCAGCCTCCCATGTAAACTACTAAATTTCTTTAACCAGTACCCTTGAACTAAATTTGGTCCTGGGCCCTTCCAATTCGACATTTTCTCTAACACTTTACTCATTAATGCACTAGTTAATCTTAGATCTGGCTACTTCTCACTCACTACTTCTTCCCTCACTTTCTTTAACCATACTGCATCTCCATTATGATTGACTGGCTTATTCCAAATATTACTCTAGAACTTTCTAGCTTCTGCATCAGGTTTCTCATCTTCAGCAATTCGTTCTCCACTGTTTATTTGGTTATAAAATCTTCTCTGGTCTGTCTCAAATAATCTATTCTGTTGATACTGATCTATTCTTTTCTGATATCTGGAAAGCTTACTTGCTATTGCTATAATACGCTGTTTCATATCTTCTATTACTGTCCCAAATCCTTTCTCTTTAACTAAATATCTTTTCACGAGTGAAAATTTGCATCTTGTGT
>NC_068983.1:114278936-114279478 GCF_001194135.2 Octopus bimaculoides
GGAGGAGGAGAGGATGGTGTTGGAGGTGGTGGTGGCGGCGGCGGCGGCGGTAGAGATGCATAATAACAGAACCAAACTCTTCGATAGCACTAATACCCCCTCACTACCACCACCCCACTACTACAACCACCACTCCACTACCACCACCACCAATAACAACAACACAGCCAATGACACCTGCAACAGCATCAGTGGTGGTGGAGAAGGAGGAGGCTGGTGATGGTGGAGGTGATGGTGGTGGTGGTGATATCTTTATAGCTTCTCTACCACCACCATCACTACCACCACTGCCTCCCCCACCTTAAAATCATCACTATTTCTATCTACCGTTGGCAACTCCAGTATTACGACGACGACGACCATCACCACCAATAACAATCACATTACCACCATGTTATCACCATCACAAACGCCTCTATTCAAATACCACCATTACCACCACTACCACCTCCACCACCGCCATCAGTACCACCATCGATACCACTACTATCACATTCACCACCATCATCACCTTCCACCACCACCACCACCACCACCACCAC
>NC_068983.1:114279933-114283197 GCF_001194135.2 Octopus bimaculoides
CACCAACACCAACACCAGAACCAATAAATACCAATAGCAACCACTGGCAATTTTCATTCAACAACAACCACTGCTACTAACACCCATACCGTCACCACAGCCATCACAACCCCCCACTTCCCAGCGCGCAACCGCTACCATCATCACATCACCACCACTATTTCCTCCGCCACCTCATCCCCGACTACAACCTGCCTCCACTACGACTACCACTGCATAACAACAGCCGGGAGTCATAACTTCTTTTTTTTTTTTATCCTTCTCCCTTCTACTATTGACAAGGTTTCGCTTGTTAACATATTTTTATTGTTGCTCATTATTATGTCTGTCTGTCTGACTGACTGTCTAGCTGTCTCTTCGTATGCGATGTGGATGTATGTATGTATGTACGAATGAGTATATGTATGTATGTATGGATGGATGTATGCATGTATGTATGCATGTATATATGCATGTATGTATGCATGCATGTATGCGTGTATGTATGCATGTATGTATGTATGCACTATATATGAATGCATGCATGTATGTATGTATGAATGCATGTATATGCATGTATACATACAAGCATGTAGGTATGTATGAATGTATGTATACATGCATGCATGTATGTCTGTCTGTCAGTCTGTATGTATGTATGGATGGATGGAAATGAATGTATTTGTATGTATGTGTGTATATATGTATGTATCTAATGTATACATGAATACATATTTATATCTATG
Organism: Octopus bimaculoides; assembly: GCF_001194135.2. Classification (NCBI taxonomy): domain Eukaryota; kingdom Metazoa; phylum Mollusca; class Cephalopoda; order Octopoda; family Octopodidae; genus Octopus; species Octopus bimaculoides. The sequence goes on from NC_068983.1 coordinate 114,280,659, forward strand.
TATATATGATATATATATATATATATATGTATGATATATATATATACATATACATACATATCATTACACACACACACACACACACGCACATACACAGACACATATATGCATGTATATTGTGTGTATATGCATGTGTGCGTGTGTGTGTATACAAGCATAAATACACGCATGCATTCGTATATATATATATATATATATATATATATATATATATATTACACACACACACGCACACATGCACACACACACACACACACATATATATATATATATATATATATACATACATACACACACACATACACACAAACACACACGTATATTTATATACTATGATAAAAAAAAGTTTCGATTGCGCCATACCAGCGTGAAACAACTACATCCGCAGCAGTTGTCAAAAAATGTCCGCACGATGCTTTTTTCCAGTATGACATTACATTGTCAATGAAGCTATATAATCCGCGGGAATTTACGGGACGGATTGTCATACATGACACACCAGAACTATACCAGTGGTTCGAATTTTCACCTATGGATCCCTTTGATTCCTATTTTACTTAGGAATTGTATAAAATAAAATTGTTAAACTAGTTTTGTGAATTTTTGAAGTATAACCAAATTATGGCATATGAATTTTAACTACAAAATCTTTCATGGACCCGCAAGGCTCATATGGTCCGCTATTGAGAACCACTAGACTATACCTTTAAAAATAAAAGAATGCTATAGTGGAATATCTCAATACAGCCAACAACCCGGTGTGAATCTTATAGGTCAGACATTGTTCTATGGAGCAAGGGTCAAAACTGATGCTGGGCTGTGGAGGTCAACTGCTCGGCGTATGCAATTGTCTCGTCAGAAACCGAGAAAAGGAGAACATATATGGAAAACTAATGAGAAATTTGCCGCTTTTATACGGAGACTATTGTGATTGTGTGGAGGCGCAATGGCCCAGTGGTTAGGGCAGCGGACTCGCGGTCATAGGATCGCAGTTTCGATTCCCAGACCGGGCGTTGTGAGTGTTTATTGAGCGAAAACACCTAAAGCTCCACGAGGCTCCGGAAGGAGATGGTGGTGAACCCTGCCGTACTATTTCACCACAATTTTCCCTCACTCTTACTTCCTGTTTCTGTTGTGCCTGTAATTCAAAGGGCTAGCCTTGTCACGCTGTGTCACGCTGAATATCCCCGAGAACTACGTTAAGGGTACACGTGTCTGTGGAGTGCTCAGCCACTTGCACGTTAATTTCACAAGCAGGCTGTTCCGTTGATCGGATCAACTGGAAGCCTCGACGTCGTAAGCGACGGAGTGCCAACACACACACATGGAGACTATTGTGATAGTGCAAGACCTTGTAGTTAGGGTACTGCACTCACGATCGCGAGATCGTGTTTCCAATTCCTGGACCAGGTGGTACGTTGTGTTCTTGAGTAGTACACTTCACCTCACGTTGCTTTGCGATTACTTCGACACCTGACGTGTGTTTCACTGGGTACCTGTCCAAGCATCGTTGATTTGATGTAAGGATTGAGCTAATGTATAGGGCATACAATCGATCACTATAAATATAGCAGGTGTGACTGTGTGGTAAGATGCTTGATTCCCAACTACATGACTCCGGGTTCAGTCCCACTGCGTGGCACCTTGGGCAAGTGTCTTTAACTATATCTTCGGGCCGACCAAAGCCTTGTGAGTGTATTTGGTAGACAGATAGACAGAAACTGGAAGAAGCCCGTCGTATATATATATATATATATATATATATATATATATATATATATACGTGGCCTGAGCAATAAGTATCCGGACTATTGCCATAGTAACGAAGCTAAATCACGTAAAGTGAAGCCACGAGGTACAGATGGGCCTTGAACTCTGCTGTGCATGCGCATTAAGTTTTAACGTTCTACCTCACTTTCGCTGTTTACAGCAGTCCTTGGAAGGTAAGTGTGTAGCGTATGTTCTTCACATTGACCATGACAGAGAGAGTTGAGCAGAGAATCTGCATCAAATTTTGCCAAAAACTTGGCGATACCTGCTCAGAGGCCTACACAAAAATTTCAATTGCACAATACTTCCTTGATTGTGTAATCAAGGAAGTATTGTGCAATTGAAACCCGAGTGGTTTTTTTGGTCAACTGAAAGAAGTTTTTGGCACAAACTTGGCAGACACAAGTTTCATACCCAATTCTTCAGTGATAATGGACTGAACTGAACCGTAACTAATCTGCACATTCTCTGATAACTCATGGATGGTGCTTCGACGATTTCCCCTCACAGCTGCACGCACATCTGCACACGCACATCAAAAAGTCCAAACTGCTTCGGACTTTTTGACTGGTCTTTCTAGTATATTAGGCAACCTGTTAAGACTTGCCTCTTTGTACTTAAATGTGCACTAATTTTTATATGAAAAAATGTCTATCGACTTTGTATACATACTAGGCAACTGGTAGAAAAAATTTCTATAATTTTTCCTACCCTATATTAATTTTATAAATGTATGTATGTATGTATGTATGTATGTATGTATATATAT
>NC_068983.1:114283443-114290270 GCF_001194135.2 Octopus bimaculoides
TATATATATATATATATATATATCAGAGACCGATACAATAAGTACTAGGTTTAAGAAATAAGTCCTAAGATCGATTTGTTCGACTAAAACCCTTCAAGGTGTTGCTCCAGCATGGCTGCAGTCAAGTGACTGAAGCAAGTAGCAGAATAAAAGAATAAAAGACTATCATTTATGCAAGTTGTTCAGCAAGAAATTGCAGAACCGTCTTTCTCGGACTGCGAGAGGCTGCCACCATATAGAACAAGAGTTCTCAACCATTTTTTTTTTATTTCTGGACCCCTTAGATTACTATTTAATTCTGGTGGACCCCCATAGCCATTCGATGTTTAAAGACTAGTTTTATAGAAACTTCTTTCAAAATTCTTGTTTTGTTATTTACTCGTCCACTTGTGTAGGTTGAACTATGTAAAATGTTAAAGAAAGATACCTAGTTGTTTCTTGAAATACATACCATTACATACATCTAACACAAAATTTTGTGAGTGGCCCTTAAGATAGTATTGTAGATCCCCAATTTACTGTTCTATTACATGAACCCCGCAAAAATCTTATATGGACCCTGGTTGAAAACCACTGATATAGACTATAAAATTTCATTTGTCTATTCTCATAAGGCGAGGCTATGCAACAACAGATTTGCATCTTGTTCCATTGTAAAGGTTGCTAAAAGCGTAATATTCAGACATATCACAACAAGTAGAATATTATTACTGGAGTAGTATTAATCGTTGATCTAATATATTTTTCTCACAACATAAATATTTCTGCTTGGGTATTTTGATGCCCACTATATGACGTTATGACTAAATTAGCTATTGTTCTATTCAGATACAGTTTGCCTCCATGTAGACTCCTATTTTTTTCAATGTGTTCCTCCTTTTTTTGTTTCAACAGCAGAGTATGATTTGAGAGTGTTTTTGGCAACTGTTTTTAACAGGTCGAGCAACCGCGAAGATCTCTGGTTGGCTCGGACTATCAGATGATATGAAGCACAACTGTCTCGGTTAGGAAATCTACTTAGTAACCAAAATTAGCAACGTTGGATAAATGTGCAAAGAAACCAAGTGTGAATTTTCTCCAGATCAAACCAAGCATGAATTCCTCAAAACTACTCAAGATGAAACTGGACAACGAAGTAACCGCAAATCATATACTACCGTATTAAAAGAAGTAATAAGGGCGAAGACCCCCCACTTCTGTCATGAATAACCATGAGATTGCACCTAGAAAATTCTCCGCCAAGGCACAAGTCCAGGAAAGGTTGTTTATGGAAGACCAGCAGTCACCAATGCATATCAGCCTCACCTCTTCACGCCTTTGATGTTATTCAAGGGAAAGGCAAAGGCCGATACAGCTTGGCACCAGTGACGTCGTAATTCATTTCTACAGCTGAGTGACCTGGAGCAACGTGAAATAAAGTGCCTTGCTCAAGAACACAACACGTAGCCCGGTCTGGGAATCTAACTCACTATCTCCTGATTGTAAGCCCGGCGCTCTAACCACTAAGCCATGCGCATGACACATTAATATATAGTCTTAGATTCACTTTGTCCTGGGTATAACTTTAAATTGCATCCAGTAGTGAAACCCTGGTTCGGGAGTCCCAGGGTTTTGGGGAGTGTGGAACCCACTAGTGTAGCTAGAGTGTGTGCCGCGCGGAGCAGCCCTTCCGTTTGCCGCCCCCGGACCCCACAAAAAACACATTGCCTACAGCAGACCCAAAAATACAGCCCCTTTAAAAGTGCGGCGGTATTTCGTCTGTCTTTACGTTCTGAGTTTAAATTCCGCCGAAGTCGACTTTGCCTTTCATCCTTTCGGGGTCGATAAATTAAGTACCAGTTGCGTACTAGGGTCGTTCTAATCGACTGGCCCCACTCCCCCAAACTTTCAGGCCTTGTGCCTAGAGTAAAAAAAAAGTGCCGCCCGGGGTGGACCACCCCTACCGCCTACCTTAGCTACGCTAGTGGCGGAACCACCTCTTAGCCATTATTGTTTTCAAGTCTACTCTGACCTGCAGTAGTAGCACTTATTAGGATTCCCGCTATGGGTTAATTAGCTTGTTAGGGCTTTCCTGCCAATGCATGTCAAGACTGGCTCTCGCGGACTCCGCGGGAGAAACCTTCATAGGTCAACGTAAGGAAAGGCGACTGCAGTATCGCATTGCGGAATGTAGAGAGCAAAATGAGGCAAGCATGATATCTTGGACGTCCATTACAACCGTCTCCATGTCCAGTTGTCTTGATCTGGCCTTGACAATTGAAGATGGCTACGGTCGAGAGAGTAAGGTTGACGATGTGCAACTCTTCTTTTTAAACTTAGTCGCCGCACAAATTATCACTCATCAATCATCTTTAAGGATGACTAGATGATTGTCGTCCCTCCGACGGGCGAACATGATGCCTGACAACAGATGGGACGGTCGTGATGATAAAAAACACCTTTGACCATTGTTTGGCTCGCTGTCAGGACTGATGTGGGAGAATAAGCCAACAACTCAAGACGAAAAGTTTGAATGGTTGATCACTAAAGGGATAATCACAACGAAGAAAGACTTTCCATTGGTCCATCACCTTCTGTTTACTCTGCCCAAGCGAAGGAAGAGAATTAAACACAGATTTGAAACAACAGGAGAAAGACAGCGAATTAACAACCTATACTCGAGAAAAATTAGCAACTATAATATCTCACTAAAACTTATGGGTCCAACTTTTGGCACAAAGCCAGCTAAATCGATTACATCGACCCTTAGTGATCGACTGGTATTTTTGTTTATGCACCCTGAAAGGATGAAAGGTAAAGTCGACCTCAGCGGAATTTGAATTCAGAACGTAAAGACAGACGAATGCCGCTAAGCATTTTCCCGGCGTGCTAACGATTCTGCTAGCTCGTCGCCTTTCAATATAGAATAACGGGTATATGTGTGCCTGTAATTCAAAGGGTCAGCCTTGTCACACTGTGTCACGCTGAATATCCCCGAGAACTACGTTAAGGGTACACGTGTCTGTGGAGTGCTCAGCCACTTGCACGTTAATTTCACGAGCAGGCTGTTCCGTTGATCGGATCAACTGGAACCCTCGACATCGTAATTAATAATAAGGAGTGTGGAGACTTGTACATCCATAATATTTATTTCATAGTAATATAAAAAAATTTACAATGACCGACACGTGTTTCCACTGTAGCGACTGCTTATTGTTGCAGATGCAATCTTGCAATGTCGTCAGTACAGTTTCATCAGCTTTTATCCATTGGGTCATCCTTGAAGTGACCTACCCACCGGAAGAATTCACCAGTGACTAACAACTTGTTGTAGGCACGGACATTGTATATTGACCGTTGTGGTTAACCTACATCTGGAACCAAACGAAGAGCTAACATGGTATCTGCCTGAATAATACATCCCTCTAAACTCACTTTGTGTGCGTGTGTATATATATATATATATATATATATATATATATATATATATATATATATATATATATATATATATATATATATATCAAGTAGAAATAACAGAGTGACTGAAAGCTCGAGAGTTTCGTGTGTTGGCACTTTATAAATGTATGTATGTATGTGTGTCTATGTATGTATGTATGTATATATAAGACGAGCTTCTTTCAGTTTCCATCTACCAGATCTACTCACAAGGTTTTGGTTGGCCCGAGGCTATAGTAGAAGATACTTGCCCAAGGTGCCACGCAGTGGGACTGAACCTGGAACCATGTGGTTGGGAAGTAAGCTTTTTATCACACAGCCACGCCTGCGCCTGGTACGTAGCTTTCTTCTCCAGATAAGTAGAGACTATTGTGAAGATGGTATAAGAGGCTCAGTAAAGAAACAATATGTTTGTAGGCAGTGGATTGTTGAACGTTATGAGATTTTGTTAAGCAATCGGATGTCATTACTTAAGAAAATTATCCACGTGGAAAACAATTAGTTAATGCAAATTTATTTAATGCGGCCTTGATCAGATTTAAACATTTATCATATTCTTTACTTGTTTCAGTCACTTGTCTGCGGCCGTGCTGGGGCACCACGTCTTAGGATTTAGACGAATAAATCGGCCCCAGTACTTTTTTTAAACCTTGTACTTATTCCGTCCGTCTCCTTTTGCCGAAACGCTAAGTTACGCAGACGTAAACAAACCAACGCTGGTTGTCAAGCGATGATGTGAGACAACCACATACATAAACACACACACACTTTAGTATATAGAGTGTAGAACTACGATTTGGAGCGGTGTTAAAGCTTTTGAGCTCCACAGATATAAGCAGGCTGAAATGCAAAAAAAATTCGTAAAAACGAGATTAATATCAAAAACGTTGCGAGAGTTTCTCGTTCCTTCTTTAAAAGTTCCTTATGCACAAAAATATGTATATCTGACGCTGGTATGATATCACACCAGCGTGTCCATGTGAGTAAGGTTTACATGGACTCTTAGAATTTCATCCTGGATTATTAATTTCAATGCAATGTCTGTCAAAAAACCTGCAAGGCATATAAAAAATTGAAATGACACTTGAACTTTCAGAATAAACCAGCGGAAAATGGAACCAATAATAAAACGAGGCATTGCTCCAAGATATGTGATCAACTGTTCAAACGCCTTTCAGGGCTCAAATGTCATTTAAGATCTCATGCTAGGAAAGAGTAATTATAGGTACAAGAAGAGATCAAGCTCTGCAAGGAGTAAACAATTACCGTGTGTGTGTGTGTGTGTGTGTGATTATGTGTGTGTATGTGTGTGTGTGTGTGCGTGCGTGTGTATGAGAGTGTGTGTTTGTGTATAAACACGACGAGCTTCTTTCAGTTTCTATCTACCAAATCCACTCACAAGGATTTGGACGACCTGGGGCTATAGCAGAAAACGTTTGCCGAATGTGCCATGTAGTGGAACTGAACCCCAAATTGTATATTTGACAAACTTCTAACCACATAACGACGCCTATTTACTTCCCGATTTATTCATTTTCTTTTTTTCACTGTTTAGTCAAGGTTTTTATTTTTATTTTCGGAGCTTCTGAGACTTGTAGAAGGGAAGAAAGTTGTCTTCAAGCCGAATGCTTGCAACAAAATTAACCGCACCAAAAGCAACCAAGAACCAGGTGGTTGGCAATGATCCTTCTAATTCTTTTCTTTCTTTCTTTCTTTTTTGTTGATGCGAATGTGCGTAGAAATTTACTTGTGTGCAAATTTTATCTTAGTTTGCAAAGCATGTGCTCATCCATGCCAGAAGCCATCATTCAAATGTTATATTGACCATCTAAACAAATGCTCGGCATTTTTCAGTGTGCATCATAAGTGTGTTTTGGTTCTGTTATTACGAAATTATAAGATAAGGCAGCGAGCTGGCGGAGTCATTAGCACGCCAGGCAAAATGCTTAGCGGCATTTCGTCCGTCTTTACGTTCTGAGTTCAAATTCCGCCGGAGTCGAATTTGCTTTTCATCCTTTCGGGATTATGAAATTATGAGATAAATTTCATCAGTTAAAACAATTCGATTTTATCTTCAAAACCTTATGTGCGTACATTTTTTCCCCTTTGTGTGCACACTTTTCCTTTGTGCGCTGGTTATAAATCGTATACGTGCGCACAAGTTAGAACACTTGGTTTGGGTTAAATTGGGCAACGGTTTAAGCCTGTCACCAAAGAACGCAAAGAGTCAAAACAAATACTTAAACGCATCTCATCTACCAATCCAAGCCTTGGACTTAATTCATCGATTTCAAAGGGGAGGAAATAAACGTTGTCTCCAGCGGGATTTGAACACAGAATACTGCGAAGAAGTTTGCCTTATGCTTTAACAACCCTACTAATTCGCTGCCAAAGCGTTTTCTTGTTCACCGCATTAAGTGTGTTGGTGCTGAATCAACTACATCAATTATATAGATTCTCGAATGACGGCAAGCTAGCAGAACCGTAGGTCGTCGCAGAAAAATTTCCAGTTTTGCGTTCTGAGTTCAAAGTCCATCAAGGTCGACTTTGCTTTTCAGCATTTTGCAGTCGATATAAGAAGTATCAGTCAAGTACTGAGTCCTCCCTCAAAATTTCAGGTTTTATGCCAATAATAGAAAGGATTATAAAGCAATATGTGTGTTGAGAGAAAACAGTACTCGAATCTTTTCAGTTTAGCTGCCAATTTAAAGTTTATTGAAAATTTTAAAATGTGGTACAATAATGTAGTTTTCTAAGCTGAATCTCAGGAGATCTTTCTCGGGAATTCATACGATTATGCAAAAACCAAAACCAAAAATTTTGGAGGTGTGTGATTTAAAAGCTATTTAGCTATTATTTTTCGCACATCTCACCACCACCTCAATGAATAGAATATATATTGTCAACACGTGCTTTCTCACAGACAAAAGAGTTTTCATGTTTGGCTTGGTACTATGGAAAGAGGAATGAATGTGTCTGTGGCATACGATTGGCTAAAATTACCCAAATTTTGCAAACTTTAAAAGCTATCAACGCTTTATTTATTGATCTATGGCGAAAATGAATTTCAAGGCATTGATTAGCATATAAAACTATATCATTACACCGAATATGAAATCAATTCGAACAAATTTATTATTACTAATAATCTAATTGTATATTTGTATGTATTTACTAAAGTTTCTAGAGATAATATAATATAGATTTCCATTAGTTTAGAATTTATTACCAGTGTTCAATAATTTATATTACTTGATTGTTTATAATTAATAATATTATTAGGGTTTTCTCCCTTAGACGGACTATTATTCAGGAGGAATTTTGAATATGGAACAGCCTTAGAGATTATAAATCTTTTTTGGTGTTCACTTTTTACCCTGAGGATGTGT
>NC_068983.1:114290494-114292678 GCF_001194135.2 Octopus bimaculoides
ATATATATATATATATAGGCTATTAGGCGCAAGAGTGGTTGTGTGGTAAGTAGCTTGCTTACCAACCACATGATTCCGGGTTCAGTCCCACTGCGTGACACCTTGGGCAAGTGTCTTCTACTATAGCCTCGGGCCGACCAAAGCCTTGTGATTGGATCTAGTACATGAAAACTGAAAGAAGCCCGTTGCATATATATATGTGTGTGTCTGTATGCGTGTGTGTTTGTCCTCCCACCATCTCTTGACAACTGATATTGGTGCGTTCAAGTCCCCATAGCGGTTCGGAAAAACAGACCGACAGAATAAGTACTAGGCTTACAAAAGATAAGTCCTGGGTCGATTTGTTCGACTAAATGCGGTGCTCCAGCATGGCCGCAGTCAAATGACTGAAACAAATAAAAGAAGAAAAGAATATATGAACGTATCACTGGTCTTTCTTGAGCCATAAAGCTTATAAGGCCGTTTCCCTGAAATCTGTAGCGTATATAATCTGCCTGGATACGACGCCAGTCCGTCGCAGGATTACTAATTCTTGCCATCTGAGTGGACAGAAGTAAAATAAATGAGATATTTTGTTCAAGAACATAGCGCGACGCCCAATCCAGCCAAGTATTGAAACCACAATCTTACGATCATGACTGCAACACACCCAACCTCTAAGCCAAACTCTACCACAAACAAACACACACACACACACACACATACACATTTTTATCTATAGATACAATATATGTGTGTATTTAGAATCATACGTAGATGCATAGTCATCTTGCAGGCGCGTGTGTTTACATGGATTTATGAAAAATTAATGTGTAAGTATTCATTTGAAGGTTAAAAATAAAAAATTAAATTAAAAAACTGGAAATATCCTTGGTGAGGAAATTCCTACTCATCATCATAATTGTTAATCCTCATCACTTCTCACTATCATCAAACAAGCCAACTCTTATGATATATATATATATATGTGTGTGTGTGTGTGTGTGTGTGTGTGTGTATATATCGTGGAAATGGGACAGTAGAGTTGAACTTCGAACGTTAGCGATTGGTTGAATTTTTGGGGAACGCTGCGACGATTGCCATTTATTGGAGGTCAGGAAGAGATTGTAATATCTCTTGTGCTTTAAGAGTTCAACTCCGTAGTTGGGCAAGCAGTGGTAAAAATGAGAGAGAGAGAGAGAGAGAGAGAGAGGAAGAGAGGACAGAAACAAAAAGAGAGAGTGAGATTGAGAGATTGTGAAATAAGGTGGTTTTGGAATAGATTATAAAAACATTAGTGAGAGAGACAGAGAGAGAGAGAGAGAGAGGGAGAGAGAGAGAGAGGGAGAGAGAGAGAGAGGGAGAGAGAGAGAAAAGAAACTTCAAAATGTGGTGAAAGCGAGAAAAATACAGAGGGATCTGCACAGAGAGAGAGAGAGGGGGGGAGCAGACAGACAGAAAAATGTGTCATAAACAAATAAATACATAGACGTCTAAGCGAACTACTGGGGCAAGCAGTGGTAGTCGTAGCAGCGGAACGTGGGAAGTTACAAAATAAGGGAGAGATAGAGATAGAGAGAGATAGTGAGCCTAGGAAAGGGTATGTGTGAGAGACAGATATTGAAAGAGAGAGGGGGAGGGGGAGAAAACAATGTGTCATAAACAAACACATAGAATACACACACTTCTTTGCAAAGGGGCAAGCAGTGGTAGCCGCGAGAGGGAATTAAAAAAAAAAAAGGGGGATAGAAAGAGAGACGAGGACGAGGACAAGTGAGAAGGAAAGGGACGAGAGACCAATGTGTCACACTTTCACTAGCACACATATACACACGCATATGCATACATATACACACTCGCTTACACATACAGATACGCGCATACACACGCACACAAGGCAAAGGATCCAGCGGAAGTTGCCGCATCGACACAGCAGAGAGAGAGAGAAAGAGAGGATAAACAGGGTGAGTCGTCTGCATGTGTCAACCGACGTTAACCGAGCGAGCGAGCACACGCACACACGCGCACACATACACAAACATCGAAGCACAGCCTCACTCTCTCTCTCTCTCTCTCTCTTTCTTCACACACACACGCATACACACATGCACACAGTCTAGCAGAGCCCATTCCAGTGCACTGACTGAATCCCGGTACATTACGTATCGATCCAGTCGTTTCTCTTGATAAAGATGATCATGATTC
>NC_068983.1:114296919-114308464 GCF_001194135.2 Octopus bimaculoides
ATATATATATATATATATATATATATATATATACATAAGGAAATAATTTTATTCTCAAACGCAGGATAATGTTAATAATATCACATAAACAGGATAAACCATCCATATTTTGCAGAAAAATCTGTTGACGGCCAGCCATGAGACCCAAACTCACATCCCTGTGATTACGCATCCAGTGCTTTACCATTAAACTAAACTGACCCAAAATATGGATAGTTTATCCTGTTCATGCTATATCATTAGCATTATCCTGCATTTGAGAATAAAATTATTCTCAATGGAAGGTTCAATGGAAGGCTCAGATTTCCTATTTAAACAAGGAAAGAGGTTCACAATTAAAACCAACTTCACTTGTACTTCTGAGAATCTAATTTATGTAATAACTATATAGAACAAACAAGTATGGCACTTAGTATGGACAGATTCCTTTGAGTGAACACATAGAGAGAAGTGCAGGTAATATCCAACCAAACTTCACAGTTTTCCCCATGTACCAGCACAAAGAAACAATTTCTGTACAAATACATTTAAATAAAAAAAATTTATTTATCGAAAAATACAGAACACGTCTAAATATGAATGCATAACCAACTTTGGTCTCAGTATATATTTTAATTCATGACCACATACCCATCATTGTACATATTTCATCTCACTACTTTAGCTTTTGAGTTTTGTATCCCCACCCCTCAATAAATTAGCAATTACTTCTGCTGTCTTGAATACTAATGATCAATTACCTCTCCTTAGATTTTTCTACTTTACAATAATTTCAATGTCATGATTAAAATTCACCACGTGGGGATAATCGAAATTCTCTTCCTCCCTTTTTCTTACACAGGAGTGGCTGTGTGGTAAGTAGCTTGCTTACCAACCACATGGTTCCGGGTTCAGTCCCACTGCATGGCATCTTGGGCAAGTGTCTTTTACTATAGCCTCGGGCCGACCAAAGTCTTGTGAGTGGATTTGGTAGACGGAAACTGAAAGAAGCCCATCGTATATATGTATATATATATGTGTGTGTGTGTGTGTGTTTGTGTGTCTGTGTTTGTCCCCCTACCATTGCTTGACAACCAATGCTGGTGTGCTTATGTCCCCGTAACTTAGCGATTCAGCAAAAGAGACCGATAGAATAAGAATAAGTCCCGGGGTCGATTTGCACGATTAAAAAGTGGTGGTCCAGCATGGCCGCAGTCAAATGACTGAAACAAGTAAAAGAGTAAAGAGTATATATAAATACAAGATCCAAGGATTGAGGTGTAGGAAGAAAGTTAGCTTCAACTTTCAGGGACAATAGTGATTTACTGAGACGAAAGTTGTGGATCTTTTTCATATCGAAGTACAGTAAACTGAAAAAACTCTTGTATATACATATACACAACCCCACTATTTACTGACTTATATATATATATATATATATATACATGAAGAGTTACATGTATATGTATGGTTGTCTGTGCATCACTGTCACAGACTATTTTTTCATGGAAACCTGCCTGGCGAAGGGGAAATAATACTTTACTTGGAAACTGGTGAAGGTTCACAACTAGAGGGACCATCCAGCCATAGAAAATCTGCCTTATTGAATTCCAGCCATGCCATGCTAGCATGAAAAAGTGGATGTAAAAATGATGGTGATGATGATGATAATACAACCTGGTTATACTCCAACCTCTACAAAAAGGAAGGACATATATGATATAGTCCTGAATATATAAAAACAAAAGTGCCACACCCTAGCAGTGGAGGGAACCTGTGCAAGAGGCAGGCCCAGGAAGACCTGGGGTGAGGTGGTGAGGCAAGACCTTCGAACATTGGGCATCACCGAGGTGATGACTTCTGATCAAGACCTTTGGAAATATGCTGTGCATGAGAAGACCCGGCAGGCCAAGTGAGACCTAAATCCAAGGCCTCTACCAGGGGTGTAGCCAGCCGACTTATGCGTACCTTTCCTTCATTGGACATTAAACTCCGCTTGCGAAGACCTGTTGAGGCAAGTGAAATTGAAATCGAAATCGAACTAAATTCGACGACTGGCACCCATGCCAACGTCGTCTCCTTCATTGGACACGAAACTCAGCTTGCGAAGACTTATTGGGGCAAGCGAAAGTGAAATCGGGATGGCACCTGTGCCCAGCGTCGCCTTTATGGCACTTGTGCCCGTGGCATATGTAAGGACTTTCGAGTGAGATCGTTGCCAGTGCACCTGGACTGGCTCTTGTGCGGGTGGCACATAAAATACACCATCTTGAGCGTGGCCGTTGCCAATATCGCCTGAATGGCCTTTGTGCGGGTGACACGTAAAAGCACCTACTACACTCTCGGAGTGGTTGGCATTAGGAAGGGCATCCAGCTGTAGAAACTCTGCCAAATCAGATTGGAGCCTGGTGTAGCCTTCGGGCTCCACCAGTCTTCAGTCAAATCATCCAACCCATGCTAGCATGGAAAGTAGACGTTAAACGATGATGATGATGATGAAAATGGGATGGACATGACTAGAACATCTTTAATTATGAATTTGATCAGAGCTGACTGAGGGAGGATCTCAGCAAGAACATCAACAACAACACTAACCATGAAGTTGTTCAGCTACTTGTATATACTCATAGAACATCTATGGGTGATTAACTTTTTAGCATTCAGATACTCAGTCAAATATAATACTTATTTATCCACATTGTTTTGAATTAATCATGTATTATTTTGTAGCTTTGAGATTTCAATGATCTGACAGTATACTTGTAGAATGACATTGTAGGGTAGGTGTAAGAGGCCAGACCTGGTTGGTTTGAACATAAAACAGGTAAAATATTTAGGCTGTATATAACCAGTTTCAATGTTAAAGAGTTAAATTTTCAGTTTTAGAGTTATGTCCTTGCTACAAACTCTATTGAAAGGATTTAAAACAGTGGTTCTCAACTAGGGTCTATTTAAGATTTTTGGGGCTCCATGCAACAAAATACGAAATTGGGGAGCTACAATAATATTTTAAGGGCCCTGAAAAAATTTTGCTTTAGGTGCATATTGCAAGAAATAACCAAGTTTCTTTCTCTAACATTTTACCAACACAAGTTAATGTGTGAAATGCAAAATAGGAATTTCGAAAGATATTTCAATAAAACAAGTTTTTAAACATTGAGCGGCTTATGGGGGGTTCACCAAAATAGAATAGTAATCAAAAGGATCCATAGATAAAAAAAAAATTGTTGAGAACCCCTGATTTAATAAACAAAATACTGACGTGGTTGTGAGTTAAGAAGTTTGCTTACCAGTCATGTGTTTTGGGGTTCAGTCCTGCTGCATGGCACTTGAGGCAATAAAAGCTTTCTCAGTGGATTTGGTAAATGGAAAACTGAAAGAAACTTGGTGTATACATATGATAGGTGCAAGCATAGCACTGTGGGAAGGAGTTTGCTTCCCAACCACATAGTCTTGGGTTCAGTCCCACTGCATGCATCTTAGGTTAGTGTTTACAGCGGTCTTCTACCATATTCCCAGGCCAGCTAAAGCCTTGTTAGTGGATTTGGTTGACAGAAACTGGGAGAAGCTTGTATATGTATGTATGTTTACATATGTAGAAGTGTGTGTGTGTGTGTGTATTAATGTGTCTTTGCCTTGACAGTGCTTTACAGTTGTGTGTCACTGTCATGCAAGAGCTATCCTTTATTTCCATGGGGGAGAATTACCTTACTTGGAAATTGGAGAGGGTTGGTGTAGGAAGGGCATCCAGCTGTAGAATATCTGCTTCAACAAGTTTCTTAGAGTATAGCCTCAGATTGACCAAAGCCTTGCAGGGGATTTAGTAGACAGAAAGTAAAAGAAGCCCTTTGTGCGTGTGTGTGTCTTTGTCCTCCTCTTTTCACAAAATTAGTGGCCTTTTAACTTTGTTAGAAATTTCATAGAGAGATGTGGGATTGGTTAGCAGGTACCATCAACTTCAGTAATTGACTGGTACTTTATTTTATTGACACTCTGCACACCCAGTGGGATGAAATGCAAAGCTGGTTTCTGAAGGATTCAAACTCAGAACGTAAAGAGCTAGAAAAAATAATGCAAGGTATTTTGTCCAACTAATTCAGGGTACAAGTAGTACAAGATATTTTGTCCAACAGAATTCAGGGTACAAGTAGGGATTCACCAAGGATTGGTCCTAGTCCATCATAGTACTTCAAGCAATAACAGAGGACTTTAAGACAAGCAGCTCTTGGTATCTTCTCTATACTGATGACCTTGTTCTTATAGCTGAATCACTACCAGAACTAGAGAAGTTCCAGGTATGGAAGCAAGGTCTAGAATTGAAGGGCCTTAGAGTTAACCTAGCAAAAACCAAAGTCTTAGTAAGTAGGAAGGTAGACAAATCACAAGTCCCTTCAGGTAGATGGTCCTGCTCAATCTGTAGAAAAGGAGTAGGTAGTAACTCTGTAAGATGCACCTAGTGTAAGCTTTGGACACAAAAGGTGCAACAATATCAGAGGAAGGTTAACAGGGAAAATAGCTTTTGTGTATGATAGATGCACAGGTACAATAAACACCAAAAATGTACAGAAAATAGAATCCATCAACTGCCATGGGGGTAAGTTAGAGGTAGTAGATAGCTTCCATTACCTAGGTGATCATGTTAGTAGCAGCGGTGGATGCTCTGAGAGCATAGCTGTCAGAATAAGATTAGGCTGGACCAAGTTTAGAGAGCTCCTACCCCTGATGGCAAAAAAAGGCCTCTCTCTCGGAGTGAAAGACAGATTGTATGATGCCTGTGTGCGAACAGCTATGCTACATGACAGTGAAACATGGGCTGTGACAGCTTAGGACATGTGTAGGCTTGAAAGAAATGAAGCCAGTATGCTTCACTGGATGTGCAATGTCAATGTGCAAGTTCAACAGAGTGTAAGCATCCTGAGAGAAACGTTAGGCATAAGAGGCATCAGATGTGGTGTGCAAGAGAGATGAATGCTCTGGTATGGTCATGTGATGTGTACAGACAAGTACAGCTCTGAAAAGAAGTGCCGATCCCTAACTGTGGAGGGGAACTTATGGTAGAGGTAGACCCAGGAAGATGTGGGATGAGGTGGTGAAGCATGATCTTTGCACTCTGGGCCTCACAGAGGCAATGACAAGTGACCAAGACCTTTGGCAATATGTTGTGCTTGAGAAGACCCATCAAGCCTAGTAAAATCACAGTAATGGCTGATGTTGGTGTCACATAACCGGCATCCATGCAGGTGGTACATATAAAGCATTTTTTGAGCATTGAGCCTCATGGAGGCAAAGTGGTTGAGCTCCTTTTGAATGGTGGACCTCATAGAGGCATGGCACTATATTGTGCTTGAGAAGAAGACCCATCAAGCCAAGTAAAACTGCAGTTGTAGCAGATACCAGTGCCAGTGGCACGTAAAAGCACCCATTACACTCTCAGAGAGGTTGGCATTAGGAAGGGTATCCAGCCATAGAAACCATGCAAAAACAGACCGGAGTCTGGTGCAGCCTTCCAGCTTGCCAGCCCTGGTCAAACTGTCCAACCCATTCCAGCATGGACAACAGATGTTAAATGATGATGATGATGATGTATTTTGTCCAGCATCTTAACAATTCCGCTTATCCACCATCCTTGATAGATAAATATTGATTTCTAAAATGGAATAAGGTCACAAATTTGGATGTGGGCAAAATATAGTCAATTAAAACAAGGCCAGTCCTTGATTTGCACTTTATTTCACCAACTTCAGATGGATGATGATAATGTCAAAATTGGTGGGATATGAACTCAGAACATAAAAGTACACAAATAAATACCATAAAGCATTTGGTTTATCACTCTACCACTTCAGTCAACCCATTATATATTGGTTTCAAATTTTGGCGCATAGTCAGCCATTTTAAGGGAGGGGATAAATCAATTAGATTGATCCCAGTGTTCAACTGGAACATTTTCGTCAATCATCAAATGGATGAAAGGCAAAGTTGACCTCTTTGGAATTTGAACTCAGAATGTAAAGACAGATGAAATGCCACTAAGCATTTTGCCTGGCATGCTAACGATTCTGCCAGCTAGCTGCCTCAAACCAACCTTATATATTAAAAACCAAAATTCCTACAGCAAGATAGCTTACTCAACAATTTGGCAAGGTTCACTATCATTTGGATACAGTGTACACCTATTTGCTGTCACTTAACTTTCTAGCAATAGCAGCAAACCAAATTTCATACAAATTATACCCTAACATCTTATAATGGACAGGGTACACTGAACAAAGTAGGCATGTACAAAAGAAAAGAGGGAATTGTGTTTTGTCATAGATCTGCTCAGTCAGGTCAAAGCTGGAGATAAACAGCAAAACAACTGTAAAATACATAAACATGAGAATGTGAGAGGGAGAAAAAGAGAGAAGAGATACAAGAAAAAAATGAGAAAGGAGAGAAAAAGAGAGAGAAGATAATATATGGTGATGTTTGTTTTTCTAAACTATTTTCCTACATTCTGGATGTATTGGCGATGTGTTTCAATCAGTAATCTTTCCAAATATCTTCAAGTTGTACTGAGATAGGCAGGGGAATAAATAAAACCTGAAGATAGCTGGAGAGAACACCAGCTGAAACACAGTGTCAGCAAGACTTCCAAGATGAAAGGAAAATACTCTATAAGAACAAATCATCTCTGGAAAATACAGACAATCAATATCTAATGTTGGTTTATAGACTTTTTATTTACATTTCTGTATAGTTTGCCATGTTGCAGTGTATTAATTCATCATTCTGGTTTCATAATATATATATATATATATATATATATATATATAGCATTATTTATATGGGAGAAAATCTATGATTAGACAAACATGATAGACTGTTTTTATTTACACGTCTTAAATTTTAAAATAAATCCCACTAGGTAGTAGTAATGTCTTATGCAAAATATGAATGTAAAAACAAAAAGAAAATTATATATATAAATACAAATATCTTTGTAAATTTGTTGTTGTCATCATAAACAATAATAATAGTAACATTAATAGTAACTGTAGTAAAGAGATTTTTCTGCAACTAAATGAAACTGTCACATGATAACCTGATGCCAAAATATGCCCAATAGATCTTCAGATAGGAAGAAGAGAGCTTTTGCGTGTATGTGTATTTAAAACAAAAAATTAAAAGGAACCTTAAAAATTCAGTTTGATTTTGATTTTTTTTTTTTCCGTTTCTTTATAAATATTGGCTTATAGTGTTATTCTAAAAGAGGGATATAGAAAAAATGGGTGTAAGAGAATATAAAATTATCTGGATTTTATAACCAGTAAATTTGATAACAAGAACAGTTGGAAGGCATTTGTTGTTGTTTTTGTTGTTAATAAATAAATAAATAAAATAAATAGATATGGAAATTTCAAGATGAAATAAAAGGGGTTAGGGGTGGGTAGATTAGAATTTGATTCTTCAAGAAGTCATTTCAATGTGTTTTGAATACTGTTCAGCTGAGATTTGCTAAATGCTGATAGAGAAAAAGAATGAAGTTAGTGTCAGTTAAAATCTTGCCTGGGTACTCTTATCTATTTCTGTCACATTCTATTTTCGCTATCCACTAACTGGTAAGTATACACATATATAATTCAGGTCTTTGCTTGGAGCTTTTCCAGATGAGCCAGTTGTCATGGGCCTATGATTTTGAAAGAACCTTCTCCCATTAAGTAAAGGCAAAGGGAGGACTCTTTGGTAAAGAATTTCCTCTTTTTATAAACTATGCTTGTTCTTTTATTCTGTTCTGTTACTTGTAGATACATCATATACACTAGACATATATATTTTTGCCTATAACTCATACAGAAATTATATATATTTATATATAAAACAGTTTGATTCAGCTCCCAGTGACTTGAAGTTTCACGGGCCTTTAACAGAAACCATTCTTTCAGCCTCAGATTACTGAATCTCTTTTAAATACTACATGTAACTCCTACTAAAAGTGTTGAGTGCTTTTTTCTTTTGTTATTCACTCATATATATATATATATATATACACACATGCATATATATATATATATATATATATATATATATATATATATATATACACACATATATACATACATATATACTTATATATATACATACACACACACATATATACATATATGCATATAAATATATACATACATATACACATATATACATTTATATATACATATATATGCATATATACATACATATATATATATATTGAATATACATACATATATATATGTAGTACAAACTACTAAAATATTTGGTCAGTATTATGAGATGAGAGCTACATTTCACACTGGCCTGGACCTAATTATGGGGCCTACATTTCACATCTGGTCATGGTCTATTATCATCTTTGCATGGTCCTCTATGTATGTATTTGTATTTAAAAAAGACCTCTCACAACCATCAGTCATTACAATAATTATGATTTTGCAGTGACACAACAGAATTTTGAAATATCTTGAACAAGGTAGACTGGATAGCAGAAATATGAGGTATACTTTGAAAGGTTAAAAATGGCTCAAATAGAAAAACAGAAGAAAGTAGTGGTTAGTTCAATATCATACAAATGATGTACAGCTGGTGACTGATGGATGTAAGGATTGTAGTGTAGCTAAAGAAAGCCATTGCAATATTTAAAACTTTTTTGGAAGAAAATAATATAATAATTTCTTGTCTAGGCACAAATCTCAGTGTATTTTGTGGAAGGACAGGCTAGTCGATTAAATTGACCCTATTACTTAACTAGATACTAGAAGGACTGTAAAGTAAGGGCTTCTTTGGTGGGAATTGAACTCAGAATGTAAAGGGCTGTAACTGAAAATGTCATACAGCATTTATTTCATCCAATGCTATAAAGATCTGCTCTTGAACTTGAGAAGAAGGCATTTATCTTTTTGACAAACTCTATCTAGTTCGTCGAAAGAAATACAAGATCTGAAACATAGAGCAGCTTTGCTTTGGTGTTTAAAGTGGGAAGTTATGAGAGGGAAGGATTGGTCAAACGATTTTCAATCCAATGATCCAATACATTAAAATATTGAAGTGTAATTCATTACAAGTTTTATGTGTAGGTAATCAGGCAAGTCTACCCATTCCATGGAAGAACTGTATGAATTTCTATAAGTATACTGACCCACACACGTGCACACGCACACACACACATCACAAACTCAGGGAATGTTTTAAAATATCAAAGATTAAGGCAATATCTGCTTACAAATGTGCTTTGTGATTTAGTTGGTATGAAATCGTTCATGTATTGAAAAATAACTTGAAACTTTTCAATAAGTCCCTTATTCTGTCTGATAAAAATAAATCTGAGAATTTAAAACAATTCTATGAATAAATAAAATAATGGCAAATTCCCATTATTAGCACACATGTTCATTTGTTAAGAAATAATTCTCACTGGAAGTGCTGAGAGAAGTTAGTCTTAAGGAAAGGCACAACAGTTGAAGGCAAGCTAGAAGAGAATGAAGACTAACTACTTCATAACTAAGTGTTAATGTTGAACTAAGTATAGCCTTATATGAAATAAAGGCTGTTGTTGCAAAAATCAGAGTGAGGGAAGAATGACAGATACTTTAGCTTCTTTGTAAAATGCTATTAATTCAAAGAGGAAGACCAAACTCTACAAAGAAAGAGGTATATACTTTTAAAAAAGTCAATGTTTTAAAAGGGAAGAGATAACAAAACAATATTTATTTCCTGAATTAATAGATTTAAAGATAAAAGACCCTCTTCTTTGGAGCTAATTTATTATATTCAAATAAAATGGAGTCAGTGTTGCTGCAAACAGTAGGTCAAATGTTTATAGCACATTCACATTGGGCTTTCATCATTTGGCAGTCAGAAATCTAACAAGAGAGAAACCTATGACATGGGCCTTTTTTGAGTGCCTACCATGTTTACCAAAATGACAAAAATAATCTCCAAAACATAAAGGAGATAAAAATACTAATTATTTTAAGTAGAGAGAAATATCAGTCAAAATGAACAACTTTTAACTTAGAGTGGATAGCACAGTCAAATGGAAAGAAGTTACTGCTTGGCATAAAGGAGTTAATTCAACATGTTAATTACCAGTCCTGGAACTCAACTAACTAGGTTTGGGACAAAGGGACTCATTATATATACATATTTAATTTTTTTCTTTTGTTTTGTAATTTTTCAATGCATTGAATATTTTATAAGAAAGGGGGATAAAAATTCCAGTTCACTGATTGTAGTTAATTGGTTTTTTTATACAAATATAAAAGGGAACTTTTGTTCATTTTTTTTTTGTTTTTGCTGTAAAAATGTAAAAAATATAACAATATTTTATGGAATTAAAAAAAAGGCAACTGTCCAGATGAATTAAAAGACAGTTCTAAGGCAGTGGAAGATATATATAAATATATAAAACACTAATCTCAGAATGAGATTTATGAGGAGAAATAAAAGTGGGG
The DNA here is from genome assembly GCF_001194135.2 of Octopus bimaculoides. Classification (NCBI taxonomy): domain Eukaryota; kingdom Metazoa; phylum Mollusca; class Cephalopoda; order Octopoda; family Octopodidae; genus Octopus; species Octopus bimaculoides. Next base: position 114,307,368 of record NC_068983.1, read on the forward strand.
CTTTGGCTTAGATATGTTTCAACAGGGATTCTTCAAGGTTACATTTCATCAGTGCGGAGGTGAGCATAATTACAAAAGTCACCATTTGAAGTAAGGTTCAAGTAGATTGACAACAACAGAATCACTAAAGCAGTTAGTTATACATTGTTATTTTTTCTCATTTTTTTTATTTATTTATTTTTTTCATGTGTAAAAAATTTCATTACAAAAATATGTTGCACAGACTCTCGCTTCCTCTACAGAGGAAAGAAACCTCTTTATAATACAGCAGTCCTTAGTCAAGTCTGTGAGTTCTATGTAATTGTAAGAAGAGGAAAAAAATCCACACACACAATTGCCACCACAAATTATAAAGAAAAAAAAAATAATAATAATGAAGGTGGAAGTGTAGAATTTTAATGTGAGCTGTGACAAACTTGATAATTACATATGTCTATCTGCATTCATAAAAGCACATAGGTTTCCTTTTAATATATAGGTGTAGTGAAAAAGTATACATGTTGAATAAGTACTCCAGAGAAGATGGAGAAATTTTATTTTACAACCACCCACCATGTTATATATGTTTATGGGTGTGCGTATCCTATGTGTGTATCTTATATAAATGTATTTGTTCTATAGAAATTTAAACCCATTTAAAGAGTTCACAGCATATAGTTAACTTTTTCTAAAAAATTTTTTTTTCATATTTTCAAATCTTAAGACATTGTTCTTTCTAGTAATTTAATTCTTTCTAAGAGTAAAAGTTGTGAAAGAAAACATTCTTCTGTTGTGCTGTTAAGTTTTTCATTCTGCAACTTATCTATGGCACTATATGTTGTCTAAATGACAGCAAAATGGACATTCTGGAATGTTTCTTTCTTCATAAGGGCAGATTCAGTAACAAATAACTATAAAATAGTTGGAGACAGTTGATTTTTCTTCGTACGAAAATAAAGTAGTTTTTTGTGTTTTTTAGTACTTTTTTATTATTAAAATCTTAACTTCAACTTTTCAGAGCAATGGCTTCTTTGTGGAATTCTTTTTTCTTTTAATTTTTTTCTTTATATACAAGTATATATATATTTTTTTTTTCAATTTTTGGATACAATTATATA
>NC_068983.1:114308744-114318792 GCF_001194135.2 Octopus bimaculoides
CCACCTCTTTTTAAATTTTTTTCTTCAAATTTTCAATTTTTTTTTGAGGCATATGGCATTTGATGGGGCGGGGGAAATGGGGGTAAGTGGGTTTTATGTGTGTTTTGAAGTGTGATATTTTGTTCAGGGTCAATTCTGTAATACCTATTAGAAAAAGTTTCAATTCTCATTAATGGAATTTATTTTATATTCATTGTTATCTTAAATTTTAATTTAATGATGGATATGAATTATAGATATACTGAATAAAATTAATTAGATGTTTCAGAAGTGATAGGAGTGTTAAATTTGGGAGGAAATAGTAAATGTTTAAAACAAAACAAGATAAAAAAAAACAAAACAAAGAATTTCATCTTAACTGTGAAAAGTAAGATGACTACATAATAATTTTTTTCTTAAAGAAGTTGATTAATGATATATAGCAACAAGAGCATAGATAGATATTCTGAGTAAAAAATAGATAATTATTAGCAATGATTTGTCTAATTAAAAATATATACATGTATGTGAAAGAAATGACCAGTTCCTAATATGCAAATATATCTTTGAACATGCTCATGATGTTGTCCTGTGGTTGTTGTTCTTAACTTTTTATCACTTTTCACAGTTTGACTTCTACTGTTAGTTAAAAATATAATAGAGTGTATAATAGCTTCATTAGAAAAAATACACAAAGAATCATTTCAGGTTTCATGAAAGAAACAGCACCAGAAATTTTATATAAAAATACTGGAGATATGAGATTCATCTAGGTAATTTTTTATATATATATAAAAAAGGTTGCAATTTAAAAGGTTGAAGAAATTTATCAACTAGGTTAATTAATAATTGCTTGCAATGCTGTGAAATAAGCATTGCTTAATCTCAAGGTAAATTTCAAAAACAATGCATCTCGAGAATTTTCAGTAAGAAGACATAGCAAAATTACTTGAGGCAGTTAATGTTGATGATTAAGTACTAAAGCATTTAATGTTTATTAAATAAATAATAAAAAAAATTGCCACTTGATCAAAAATATATATATATATTTGAAAGGATATGAAGATAAATTGATCCTGGCAAAATCTGTAAATTAACATATAGGTAAAAAAAAAAAATCATAGAAAACTCAACAAACCATGCTGAGTAAAGAACAAACTGTGTACTAAACAACACTGTCAAGGTTGTCATGGGTTAAATAACACCCGCCACCTGAAGACCTATTGTAGATTAAGAATTTTAAATAATTTGGCCATGTAGGATTAAATACCAATTAGTTTGTTGAGAGTAGTTGAACAATGATTCTAAAGATATAATAATTACATTGTTCAATGATATATAAGAAAAACTTCAGATCTTAATGTTATAACTGATAAAGTCTATAGTTAATCCTTTATTACATTTATTTTTACCGACTTCTTAGTATCTTGTTGGTTTTTAAGCTAATGCAGTCTGACCCTGCAATTAGTTGAAATATCCTTCACATGACATTTATTGCTTTCATCTCTATAATAAATAATTAAAATGTGCGTGAAAGTCTATATACAAGACATATATGCCTTGGGAAAAATGAAAAGCTTATATATATATATATATATATACATACATGCATATATATATACATACATGCATATATATATACATACATGCATACATACATACGTACATACATACATACATATATATATATATATATATATATATATGTAGAAGCTTTAGATAATGAGATACAATTGTTTAACCCTAACCACCCATCATGTTTTCCTTCCACACAGTAGAAGAGTCGAGAGCAACATAGCACTAAATGATAACTGCCTAGAAATCATATATAAAATAATAATCTTTATATTTTTGTATGCTTTTTTTTCATACTTTGGTAAAAAATTAAAAAATTAGAATACATTTTTACATTTTAGTATAAAATGTGAGAGCTATGCATGTAAATGCTATGTATGCTTACACGTATATATATGCGTATATTCACATACATGCAGTTACATACATAGGTGTATTTATATATGCACATACACTTATTCCTATGTTTTTAAAAGTTTCTTTTTATTTATTTTTAGAATTTTTTAAACTTTTTGTTGACGTTTTAAATTTCAGTATAGAAGTTTTATTAATCCATTATAAGAAATTCAGAAAAGCCTACAGAGATTTTAAAAAGAGTGACTAAATTCAAATATTTGCTCATAGTGATATTCTGCCTAAAGATTCAACATTACTTATGATATAAACTAACACTAACCGATATGGTTTTCTTTTTTTACTTTGAAAGATGGTGCATGGAAAGATAATTTGAGGAACTGAAACAATAGTATATACATGCCTAATATTTGATATATATTCAACTACAAATGACATATGTCTGTAAGGAATAGGAAGACTGGTTTATATATATATATATATATATATATGATTTGGTTTCATTAAATGCTGTTTTAGTGTTTTTCTTTTTAATTGTTTTGTAGTGCATGTTTTCTGTTTATTTTTCAGTTAGTTTTTAATCGCTCAAATCATCTACAGAGATAGATAACTTTTCCAACATCGATTTCACATACTAACTACTAGAGTTATATATATATAGTTAAAATAATAGAGGGGGAAAAATGTTGGGGAGTAAAAAAAAAAAAAAACGAAAATATTCACTCTTTCTAGCTTTTCCCTGAAATTTAAAATACATGTATAGTTATATATATATATAAAAGAATTGTGAAATACACATTATTTGGTTTGGTTTTGTATATAACACAATATATTATTTTTAGATTACCACAGATGGATAATTAACCATGAGCTGTAATAGAGAGAAACTCTCTCTATTGACAACCAAACATGTGAGTCTATAGAAGTCTGTCTTGATGCATCTGCTTGAATATATACACAGATATCATCATATATATATTTTATGCTTTGTGACCTTCTTGTGTACGTGTATGTGTTTGTATAAAGTTATGTTTCTCTAGATAAATTGTGTACCATAGCACTTAATTCAAATGTAATGTCCCCCTTTACATCCAAATTTGAGTCGGTTAAAAATAATGATTCCTTGTTTTCTGCCATTTATCCAGTGGCTCTATTTGGTGTGGCAGTTTTCCATACTCTGCCAAATCCAAGAGTTCTGTGTTTTATATACACACACATATATATATATATATATATGTTTATATATCTATGTTTGATAGCGGTACTGCCACTATTTTCTGGTTCCCTTTATTTTCACAACCATAACAGACCATCTACTTTAGAATTACTCAATACAGTCTCAACATCATTTAACAGTTCAGTTGTGATATCTTCCTGCAAGAGAAAATTTAAAAAAGGCAAAGATGAAACATTTTTCAAGAAATTACAGTTAAAAAGCATTTAAAAATTAAAATCTAAACATCTTTGTTTATATTTTGTCAAAAGAACTAAATATTAATTTGCTAAATTAAACCAAAGTCTATCATATATGAACCATAGTGAAACTGAAAATATTTATCTATCTTATATGTAGTAAAATGACTAAAGCGAGTGAGTGAAAAAGAGAGAGAGAGAGAGGAGGAAGAGGAGAGACTAAAGAGTTACAAACAGAGAAAGGGAAAGAAAGGGAGAAAATGACTGGGAAGTGAGAGATAAAACATTTGAATTCCTGTCTTTTATTCCTAATTCATGATTTTAAATGGAAATATTTAAAATTTCGTGCTCTTTATTTGAATCTGCAGTGGATCATCAAAATTTTTCTCTTGGTTTTAGAAATCAAATTTATATGAAAAGTAGAAGTTCATGATAGTTTTGTTAATACAAATTATTCAACGTAATTTCTGTACATTATGACACCATCAATTAGACACAGTGTTAGCCATAATATGTATTAAACCAGGATCCCACCATTGCTTACAAAATAAATATTCTGCTTTCTATATTATAAGTGGTATCTATAGTTTTATATGAGTTACACATAGCAATGGAGACAGCATTTCACATTCAGGGAGTTTGATTATATGGTAATATTTTTACATATGTTATCAGGGCTCTGACTTAGTTACTTATATCAGTGCTTCATGATAAGATAATTTAGTCTTCATGTAGGAACTGTTATATAACATATCATCATTAACTACAAATTTCTCTAGTTCATTTTTATTCATAAGTCTACCTTCTTATCTAATTGGCAGTGTATCCCCTTCTCTCTCTCTCTCTCTCTCTCTGTTTTTCCATCAAGGATATATACAGTTGCTCTGTGAGTTTTATTTACTATCTTTGTATTTGGCTAAAACACTGACATGTTATTTAGATAACTGAGTAATTATATTTTAGTATTTATTAAAGGAAAAAGAACTTTACTGTATTTAATTAATTCTTTAAAATACAGTTTACTTCCTGAAATCTATCATAAAATCTGAACATTTTTCACTTACGGATTTTCTACAAGCACCTAAAAAATCTACAAATATGTAATAAATCAAAAAAGCACCTGTTGTTAGATAAGCTTGACCTGTGAAAATTTTTACTTGTGCAAATAAATAATAACTTAAACTACCTTTTTAATTATCACATTCATTTATGAAACCAGATTTTATTCTTCTTGTACTAATTTCCTCAATTTAGGCAAGAAAAAATATTTCAACAATAGGCATATTTATAATTAACCCTTTTGTTACCATATTTCTGCTGAAATACAGTCTTTGTTTCAACTAATTTGGAAATAATAAAGTATGTAGTGAAATAACTTTGCCATTATTAAACTGGTGTTTGAAACACAAATTAACATGAAATTTTGATGGAAAGTTTTAATTTTAGATCACTTTAAAATAGAAAGATTTCTATCAAATAATCAAGGGTGGTCCCAAGCAGTTTGATATAAAAGAAAAGGTTAAATAATAAATGAAAGGGCTCATTGGTGGGGCTTGTTACAAAATAAAGGATTATGTACTGAGCCATTGTTTAAATAATATACTTCATCAGCTCATATTCTGTATCCATTAAATATTCTCAAAAAAAGGTAGAATACCTCAATGGAAAATGAATACACACACACAGCATTTTCTCACTTCAATTCTCTCATAAACACTTTTGGAGGATTAACATTAGAATGTGAGCAACTTAAAGTGGTAGTAAGTTCTCTAATCATGACACTAAGTATGCATAATCCCACAACACAAATGTCTCCAAGAATTATTCATTTCAATTTCCTTGCTTCTCACAACTTCAATTAATGTCTGTAGGTACCACTCTGGAGAGGCCACAATGTTAATTGTACCTTAAAAATAATACATGAAAATGTGACCCTTTAAGGATTACAAAATATTTCAGTCTTATACATGTGATTTGTGTCCTGCATGGGTATATGTATATGTGAGACAAAGCCTTAACTAGGAGTTAGGTGAATGAGGAAGAAATAAGACAAGTCTTTCTGAGAATATATTTAGAAGACCTGATACCTATTCTTTGAAGATTTAGAATTTCATGTCTTGTCTAGAAATATTTATATACATACATCAACAAAATCTAATAAAAATGGATTGAGAATTCATAGGAAAACATAAAATCAAACATAAAATTGAACTTACTTGTAAACTTGGAACCAAATCATCGCTATCCATATTTGTGTTTTCACCACTGTCTCCAACATTCCCAATGTCCATGTTGCCAAAGTCACCTGGACTTTGCATTTTGTGCCCTAGTTAGAAATTCAGGAAGATGACACTATTAATTTCTATGGAAAATATGATTGGAGTTAGTTTTGTATTTTTTTTGTCACTGTTCACTAATTATCATATATTTCCCACACTGGATTGGATGATAAATGAAAATTTAGTCATTGTCAATAAGAGGTAGCAATTATACCATGTAAATATACTGGAACTAACATAAAAGTAAAACATGTTACTTAACTAGTATCCTATGACAAATTCCCCAAAACCTCATTGCAAAATAAGGGTAAACAAAAAATAGTAATTGTTTTGTCAGTACAAAGTAATATTGAAGAAATATTAAGCTACATCTGCCAGATATATCATATGAATTTAAGGAAACTTGAGTGTAAAAAAGGTGGATTGGGCTCCCAGCAGGAAAGTTGTTGTTTACTACATACCATGCTGATGATGGCAATGATTTTCACTATCTTATCATTAATAACATTGTGAAACATGACTTTAGATAATCATTATGAGAGAGGCAGGTGCTAGAATATGAAAGATATTCTAATAAAGTAATTGAATGTCATCTAAAAGAAACAAGGATGAACTGAATATCTAGGAAGAATGAAAAAAAGAAAAAGTTAGGAAAAAAAAACCATTACTAGTAATAATAATAATAATAATAATAATAATAATAAAAAATCTGTCTATCAGCAATAGTTTCTGTAATTTCAGACAATATTCTGACTTAAGGATTATCCCCCTTCCATACAGTACAATCAAGTATGATAAATTCTGTATTCCATAATACTGATTCCAATGTTTATAGAAATTTATTTTTTACGTCTCGATTTATAGCCCCCCCCCCCCACATTTTTTGTTCCTGTCATGATTAAGTGCATGTATATTTATAAAACTATGCAAAATATACAATTAGTTCAAGTTAATGTTATGGCTAGTACATTCAAGACAATGGTAGCACACTTCAGAAAATTCATAGCAATTGATTTCCAGAAATCCGGAACCTTCCTTTCTTTCAATTTTACTTCTTTGTAAATGGGATAGACTCTTCCTTACCCATTGCCTTGAAATAATGAGATAAGAGAGAGTCTCTCTCCACTTGCAAACCAATATATTACTGGTACTTTCATCAATGTTGGAGACATGAAATGCAACGTCACTTCAACTGGATTTGAATCCAGTGAGACTAAACAATATTTTTACTTTCTCAGCTCACAATCCTTATTCTGTATAATAGAGATCATCATCATCATCATTTAATGCCCATCTTCTATGCATGCATGGGTAGGGCGCCTGACAGGAACTGGCCAAGTAGAAAAACTACCCTAGGCTACTGGGTCTGTTTTGGTGGGGATTTTATGGCTGGATGCCCTTCCTAACACCAACCACTCCATAGAGTTGACTCAGTGCTTTTTATGTGGTACTAGCACAGGTGAGGTTAGTTTTGGCATGATTTTTACAGCTGAATGCCCTTCCAAATGCCAGCTACATTACAGTGTGGACTGGATGCTTTTAATCATTTTGATTATATTGATTTATTTCATGGAAATGTGAAGTAATCGATACATCAAATCCACTCTCAACCAAGGAAACAAAAATCATATAATAGCAATTTCTATCATGCTAAACATTTCTGTCTAGTAAAATCTTACTTCATTTCTTATATTTTAAAAATATTTTCTCCCAACTAATTCATTAACAACATTGTTTACATATAGAGCAGTTGTAGACAGTAACTATATAGTATTTAGAGCATGAATGTTGCCCTCTGAATAATTCATTTAAAACCAAGGAAAACAAACATTGATTTGATAGTGATTTGTTACCATTTTACAATCAAATACAGCACATACACATATGTTGTATAGTATAGTGTATACTGTTGAGTTATGTTAGAATTATAAACATTATCAGACTATATTTGGTAAAATAGTGAAAGCAGATTAAATGAAGAAAAAGCTTCCAACAACAAAAATTATGTTAATCAGTAACTAACATTTATCCATCTCTGCGGTAGTGTGTGAGATTTTTAATTGAGATATAACAGTAGAAATCTAAAAGAAAACATTTATTGCAAAGCCATAAATGTATTCTTATTTACTGAAACTAAGTATAAGAGGTTATACAGTATTTATCAGGAGTGTTTATTATTAAACTTGCAACATGCATATGCACATATACACACAACTGTGTAGCTGAGTATTTCACTTCTCAACCAATGGTCCAGTCCCATTGTGTGGCTTTATGGGCAAGTGCCTTTTACTATAATCCTGAGTCAACCAAACCCTTGAGAGATTATATGGTAGTCTGAAACTGAAAAAAGCCTGTTTTATGTGTGCATACGTGTGAGTTTATATTTCTTAAGTCTACATACAAGCTTGTTCTTTGGTTCAAACAATGGCTTTGCTAATGGGTCATTTGCTATAAAAGCATGTCTGGGCTTCTTGACATATTGTGTGATATTTGTAAACAAATAATTTCTCATTTTGGTGTCATTTGTTTCCATTTCTTCACATATGCATATCTGGGCAGTTTGCTGTTTGATAGACTTGGAAATTATTACCTCACTCTGAAACAGGTGGGGGTTGGCATATGGAAGGGCATTCAGTTGCTGAATACTCTGATTCAACATATCTCACCTGACCCAAGCATACAAGTATGGGGGAAGTAGATGCTAAATGATGATGATTAATCCTTTCATGCAAAACAAGTTTGTTGCTATGATCCTATTTCAAATTTTGGGGGCATGAAGTGAGGAAAGAAACAAATGATATTTTGTAAGAATGTCAAAATAAAATAAGTCATTGGGCAAGAGACAACACACTACCAGCTTTTACTTTACATTTTTAAATACATGTAGTTGTCAGCAAATGCATTTGATCACTGTAATAATTGTTGCTAGATATAAGAAAATTAACTAAAAAATGATTTATTCTAAGAAAGATAAACCATCAAAAATTAAATAAAATTTGACATAATCAAATCTGAACAATTAAATTGTAACTAAATGAAATGTAAAAAATAAGAGCTATGATAACAAAGAAATGTTTGATTTCATTCAGAAAAGAATTTCAATGTGATGATCAATCAGTAAACATTACAGCACATATCAACCATAGGTTGAGGTGGTAGCAAAGAAGACATTTGAAATAAGCAGAAAAAAAGACCATTGTTGATTAAATCCAAGACTAAGGATATATATTAGTACTTTATACAAGCCTTCAAATTATGTATGTTGGGTGAATGTATACAGAAGAATATGCCTGACTGACGAGCATTAAAGTGTGACCTGGTGACACTTGAGATAAGGGGATAATGGGAAGAGGAGCTGATAAATGTGAAGATCTTATAAAAATGTAAAAATCCCAAAAGGACAAATAGATATGTACTATAAACATTTGTGTCATAGTGTACTCTACAAAACTCCATTGTCATTTGTTAAAAGACAAAAGAAAAAAACACCTTTAATAATAAAGAAAAAAATGATGATTGACTAAAAATTATTTTACTTCATTCAAAAGATTATTTTCAATGTGGAATATCCCATTAATGAAACTTACTTTAACAAATATATTGAGACCTTTATAAAAACTAAGAGAGAAAAAGAAGGAAGAGGGTTTCATGTAAGTTGGAATTATCTGTTGTGGTAATTAATTGTATAGGAAAAGAGGTCCCAAACTGACAAATACAAGCTTCAAAAAAAAAAAAAAAAGCCCCAAAATTTTTTCCCTCTCTCTTTATTAATGAGAAAACAAAGCAGAGGTTGCATTCATTTAATTCTTGTTTCTTTACCATAATGTTGGGAAAATTTAAAGCCATCTTGTCAAGAGAATTTGCAGACCCTTTAGAGCACAAGATAGAATGTCTCATAATATTTGTTCTGGCTCTTTGCACTCTTTGCCAAGGTCAATAACAAAGTACCAAATCAGGGCGGTGGACTGGTGGCACAGTAAGAATGTTGGTTCAGAAGATTGCAGTATTTGCTCTGTCTCTTTTGGATTTTGAGTTTAAATCTCACCATGGGCTTAACATCACCACTACTTGGAACCAAAGTTGCCATAAGTAGAATTTCTGCTGTTTCAAACATTTGGGCCCAAGTCTCTGGTTTGAAGATACCTTCCTCCTTCCCTCTAAACACTTTTGGAGGCCTTGTAAAGAGTCATGAGCACTGATTTTCCTAGTGGTTAGCGTGTTGTACTCATAATCACTAGACCATGGGTTTGATTCACAGACTGAAAATTTTCATTTCATGCCTCTCTGCAATCATTTTGACATCTGACATGTGGCACACTTGTGCACTTATACAGGCAATGTTAGTTTGATGGAGGGAGTGAACTTATGTAAGCACAAACATTTAATAACTACAAACAAATCTGTGTGGTTCAGCATGAACTTGCAGAGCTCTCAAACATAATCTAACA
>NC_068983.1:114318892-114329132 GCF_001194135.2 Octopus bimaculoides
TCGCTCAAATGTTTTTTCACGTGCCAGTAAGGCGACGCTGGTAACGATCATGTTCAAATGGTGCTACTTACATGCCACCGGCATGGAAGCCAGACAGCTGCTCTAGCAATGATCACGCTTGGATGGTGCGGTTAGAGCTCCACTGGCACAGGTGTCAGTCATCAAATTATATATATATAATATTTAATCCATAATTGTTAGTGCAACAAAATATATTCTGTTAGACTAATGATTATGGATTGAATATTTTATTCACACTCAGGTTTATCTTTGAGTACTTAATTCTAAGTGGTAGAACATAGCTTCATTTTGAACTTGTCACTCTTTGGAAAATACATACATATCTATATCTATATCTATGGATATATAAAGCCTTAATTTTATTAAAATGGCAATTTGTTTACACAATTTTCCCCCTCACAGTCCATTCCTTGCTATGAGAATCACTGGTGTAACAGATTCTGTTTATAAATAGATGGAATTGAATACATCACACTAAATAATACCACACACGCACACACACATGCACTTAGACAAGTCTTCAAGTGTTCCAAAATCAGTAGGTAATAAATTTGTTACAATTGGTACTCACCCCCATCTTGTGTGTCCATTTCATCTACATTTGACAGGAAATCTTCGGAAGATTTTAAACTATAGTTGGTCCCCATTCCACCTGTAATAATTAGAAAATGTGTCACAGTTTTGTTCATCTCACTCACAATTTATCAAAAACTGTTTCCATTTTACTGCTATTTTCAAAGATGAAACTTTCAACAACTAAAAAAACATGTCTGCTTTAAAGATATAGAAGCTTTCTGTTTTACAAAACAAAATATTATATACAATGTGAGAGAAGGGTCATATATATATAGCCAGAGGTGGTGAGGATTCATGGCCTAGTGGTTGGGGTGTTGCATTCACAATCACCAGATCATGATTTTAATTCCTAAACCAGGTGGTGCGTGGTGTTCTTGAGCAGAGCACTGCAATCACTCTGACACCTGATATGTGGTACACCATGCACCTGTTCAGGCAATGTTGATTTGATGGAGGGAGTGAGCTAATGTACAGTGCATATATTTCATCACTATAAACAAATCAGCCGTGCAGGTCATTCAGCAAAAGCTGAGCACTCATACATCGTCTTCAATGGGAAAGTTTGTCATAGTCAGAGGTATTTTACACTAGCACAGTGACAAAGCAGCTGGAGAACTCCCACTTAATCAAGAAGACTCTTGTGGTAGTGTCATCAATGCACCACAGATGTATGATACCTGATGACGGCAGTATAAGTGGTATATATTTTATCAATCTTCAGAGGGATGAAAAATAAGATAATAAACTCATATTCTAAAACAGACAGAAATGTTAATGTAAAGCAACAAACTGAACTTTCCAGTGTCTCTCTACCAACCAACCAACCAACCAACCAGTCAACCAACCAACCACACTGATTTATTAGGGTAAAAGGAAAATAATGGTAATTGGACTGAAATGCATATGTTTATGTGGATGTAAGCAACCATATATGTTTCATAATCAATGGTAAAAAGAAAAATTAATATGAATAAAAGTATATATATAAACACAAACACTTTCACACACAAGTACGCAGTTGCAGGTGTGACTGTATAGTAAGAAGTTCGCTTTCCAATCACATGGTTCTGAGTTCAATTCCACTATGTTCCATGCCAACCAAAGTCATGTGAGTCGATTTGGTAGATGGAAACTGAAAGAAGCCTATTGTGTGTGTGTGTGTGTGTGTTATTGTCTCCTTGCTTTGACATTCTGTGATAGTCGTAGATGAATGCCACCCTCATGCAAGCAGTGTCCTTTGTACTGAATTATCTGTAAAAACATGTCTGGTTATGGGAAAATATTACATTACTTGGAAACAGGTGAAGGTTAGTGATTGGAAGGGCATACAACTGTAGAAAAGCTACCTCAATAAAATTCCATCCACCCCATGTGAGCATGGAAAAGTGGATATAAAAATGCTGATATATATATATTATGGGTAATACAATGTCAAATGAGCTAAGACAATAGGTATAATACAATCAATGCTCAGTAATCAGGTTAAATTTTTGCCTAAATCCCAGTTTTAAATGAAGAAATGTGATAGCTGCCTAAATGAAAAATGGCTATTGGCACTCTTCATTATAACAAAAGCATAAAGGCAGACAACAGGTATCATATATATTAGATTATGACATATTTATACTTATATATATATATATATATATATATATAAAAAAAACAAATACGTAAAAGATTATATAGACCAGGTCAGGAAAAGTCTCAGACTGTGGAGAGTTCTTAATAGTTGCAATGTAAACAAGTAAACTCCAGAATAAAGACAGAAAGGAAATCCATAGTGTTGATATGACATAGTTTGGTAGGTTGGTAGGTGAATAGTGTCACAGGTAAAAACTTTGAAAATGATATCATTGCTTATAAACAGGAGATAAATACAGAATGATTCATTTGCAACTTGGAATGAAGACTCTTTTATGAACAGGAGAAGCTCAGATAAATGCAGGGAAAGGTCTATTTCCCATCTTCTCTAGATTTGGTATTTTAATGACAGTGATGTTAGACAATGGACCAGAATTCATTTAATTAAAGGACAGGTTATAAGTCTTACCTGTAGGCCAAAATCTAAATGCACAGCAGAAAGAACTGTGCAAACAATTACTTCTGCTTTAAAAGGTTACAATATATCAGCTGGAAAGTTTGATGAGTATTTGCTAATGGGGTACTTTAACCAATACAGTACAACTGGTGTAATTAGGTTATTTCCAGCAGAAAAATTATTCGACAGACAATTAAAAATAACAGTTAACCTTTTTAATGAGTTGTCAAATGGCTCATTACAAATACACTGAAATGAAATTTCTCACAGATGCATGAAACATGACCTGGATTAAACTGGAAGATGATAATATTCAGTAAGCATTAACTGAACACATAATTTCCATATAGTCTTTCCCAAGTACATCTATTAATTATGATAATGTTATCAACGGGCCAACAACACTAACTTCTCTATCTCAAGTACATCTACCACATCATAATATGCATGATCCCCTGTAATTATATAAGTCAACATCATCGATTTCTCCTGCTACTGGTGGTAATATTCAATCACTATTGCTTTCCATATTGCCAACACTATTAATCCAAGCTAATTTTCACATCACATTATTGTAAAGTACAATACTAGCAATGAGAAACAGCAGAAACACACAGGACATTCACGAACCATACAAATATAATGACTTGCACAATTATTTATCCTTTGTGGTTGGAGTAGCATTATGTTATAGCATTCTAATTCTAATATGCAAATATATTTGGTCAACATCTGCACACTATTGCTATCAACTCTGCAACATAGTAATGGTAATGCTTTTGCATGCTTGTACATGGTCAAAACTATTCAAGATGAATATCAATTTGATATCAAACACAGTTTTATGGTGGGCCAATTCAATAATATTGGTTAACAACCATACTCAGTTATAACAGCTGTTTAAAGTTTCAAACTTATTCACTTGCTAGTTATTGTTGCAGATATATGTATATAATTATTATGATTACAACAAAAGAAACAATCTCTCAACAATTTCTTAACTTATTTCTTGTTGTATCATGTTCTATACATATATATGCATGCGCATGCGCACGTGTGTGTGTGTGTATATGTGTGTGTACATATAGATGCAGGTATAGCAGTGTGGTTGAGAATTTTCCTCCTCCAACACAAAGTTTGGGGTTCAGTCTCATTGTGTGGTACCTTGGGCAAACAAATGTCTTCTAAGTACTTCCAGCCTGCTGTGTCTATGCATATACTGTCTTGATGTTAACCCAGCTTTGTTCAGGGGCCTGCTCATTGTTTATTGATGCAACTGGGATAAGGCTTAGCACTATTAGCCAGCCTCTGATGATCTCGTTTTCCACCTCAGAGAAGCTGTTGATAAAAGGGCAAAATTCAAACTCAGAACAAAAGGGGCACTCACACACACACATGTGTGTGTGTATGTGAGTGTAATACAAAATTCTTATACTATAATCACTTCAGAAGATATTTGATCTGTTTCTGTGCTGAAACTAAGACAGGTGTATTATAGTTGAGTCACTTTCTTTCATCATATATTTACAACATAAGCATATAAGCATTCTGAATTTGTAGCTAAAAATTCAGGATACATCTAGATTGTCATTTAGATCCAGGTCAACTCAGATCTAGCAGCTGCGTGATTGAAGACATTCCAGATGTGATCATCCGCTTGTTTTTCCAGACATAATGCATTGAGAAATACCTTGCCCAATGTAGTTTTCTTTTATGTTCAAGATTGGTGTGACACAACACAAATCTAGCTGTTACTTATTTCAAGCAGCCATGTAAAGGTTGTTGTGTTGACTTGTAGATGTGTTTAAAAGTACAATGGGTATGGAGTAACAGTGATCAAATCATGTATAGAACAGAGGCCTGATATTTTCTACAGACTTCTGATATATAAAATGTATGTGCAGGCAAGGAAGTATGGTTAAAAAGTTTGCTTTGCAACCATATGGTAGTTTGTGCATCTGTGTGGCACTCTGAGTGTCTTCTACAATAGTGCCAACACAAACAATGCTTGTGAGTGAATATGGTAACTGAAAGCCGTGGAGAAGCTCAGTGTGTATGTGTGTGTGTGTGTTCCACATAATTTGACAACTGTTGATGGTTTGCTTATATTCCTTTCATATGAAAAGGGAATCAGAGAGCACCGGTTCTCATCCAATCACTGAAGTTAAGCAACGTCGAGACTAGTGAGTACTTAGATAGGTGAGCACTTGGGAAACCTAGGTGCTGTAAGCGTCACACACAAGGCACAGGAGTGGCTGTGTGGTAAGTAGCTTGCTTGCCAACCACATGGTCCTGGGTTCAGTCCCACTGCATGGCACCTTGAGCAAGTGTCTTCTACTATAGCCTCGGGCCGACCAAAGCCTTGTGAGGGGATTTGGTAGATGGAAACTGAAAGAAGCCCGTCATATATATGTGTGTGTGTATATATATATATATATATATGTATGTATGTGTATGTATATGTTTGTGTGACTGTGTTTGTCCCCCCAACATCGCTTGACAACTGATGCTGGTGTGTTTACGTCCCTGTAACATAGCGGTTCGGCAAAAGAGTCCGATAGAATAAGTACTAGGCTTACAAAGAACAAGTCCTGGGGTCGATTTACCCGACTAAAGGTGGTGCTCCAGCATGGCCACAGTCAAATGACTGAAACAAGTAAAGGAGTAAAAGAGAGTATTGTTGGTCTTACCAAGTCCACTATCTGAACTTTCTTGTCTTGAGTGTAGGTCTGCCTGATTGGTAGTGTGTCCTAAAAATGGATCAGCAACTGAAGTCATTTCACTAGTTTGTGGGATTGGTATTTCAGATTCAGGATGCATCTGTGCTCGGAGCAACAATTCCTTCAAATTAGAGAACAACAAAAATACCACAATTGACATCAGAGTTTGATATCTTACAAATAAGGATTTTACAATTTCTAAACCTTTGAACAAACTATATTGGAAGAATACTTATTAATATTTGAGAATCAATCTAATTTCAATTATTAATTAGAACTGACCCTTTTGTTCAGAATTGACACTTTTGTTACTATATTTCTGTTGAAATACACTGCCTTTTACTTCAAATAATTTTCAAAGTAATGAAAAATTTAGTAATTATTAATATGGTGTTTAGAACATAAACTAACATGAACATTTGACGGAAGGTTTCAATTTAGATCACTTTAAAACAAGAAAGTTTATATCATAGAACCAGGGTTGATCTCAGGCAGTGAGGCAAGTTGGAATCGAATGAATTAGATGATCAATGTTTGATAACTTATTTGTAGAATTTTACAAAGCAAGAAAAAGAGGTAAAAAAAGTGTATTACTGATGAGCAGTTTACTTTAGAATGATAGTGATATTCAATTCTAAGTAATACAAGAAATATGAGAAAAAAAACTTAATCTAGAAAATACAGGGTTGGCCAAAAGTCACTTGACAGTAAATCAAAACCATTTAATTCCAAGATTTATTTATGTTTAACAACTAAATGAATTTAATAAAAGCATCTAAATATGAAACATCATGGAAATTGTTCAAATTGAAGTCCTTTTTGAATGACACATTTTTCCATTCGAGTCAGTAGAGTTACAGATAGTATTTACGGAATTTTGATTTACTGTTGGTTGACTTTTGGCCAACTCTGTATATGGACTCATAACTTTAGAACTCCAGTATTTCAGCTCATGTTTTGAACCATTTCACCTGTGTGGCAATAAAGGTATCATTGTTACTAATAGATATATTTGCTGCTAGTGAAACATTTTGAAGGTTTTGTTTTTCTTTTTAGGAGTAGAAGCTAAGATTCATCAATCCAGAATACTATAACAAATAATAAAAATCAGGCTGATAGTAAGATAACTGTCACTAAACACATCTTGCTGTAAAACACTGCGTCGTCTGTTGAATTCTGATAACTCAACTATATGATACGTCATATGGTTAACCAAAGTTAAGAGGAGAAACATGTATCTATATATGTATGTATGTATACCAGTTAAAAGGTGGATGAACTCAGGTGAGTCAACTGCCATCTGGCAGTTGGGAGTGTGAGAACTAATCAACATAGGAGATGCATGAACCATGTAATTACTAACCATCAAAAATTATTAGGACTATAAAAATATAAGAAAAGTTGTTCATGTATCAAAACAACAGGAAAGGAATTAAGTTATTGTATTTAAACAAAAACATCGGGTATACTGGGTATATGTGCAAGCTGAATTACTTTACTGTAGAGAGCACCCCAAAAGTAACACAGCAAATATTACATACTCAAGTACAGATATATATCATATTTTAGCAATAAAATGTGTAATCTTTGACTGTACTATTATTTCTGGGCCGCATAGGATATATATAAACGGGTTGTTTCTTAAACACTAAGAGGAATCAACACGCTTTAGATGCACCTTGTATCAAGGATATTACTAATATTATTTAAACCTTCTACAATAAATCACCAAAATAGAAATTGGATGAAACTTTCATCAGTTATTACAACAATAGGTAGTGCTTCACCTGTAGTTCCTATTTTCACCTTCATAAACAGCATCATTGACAGTCAAGCACCAGTGTAACTACAGTACAACATCTGTTATGTCAAGAGAAACTACAAACATTTTGGCCAGCTGTAACAACTTAGCCAATTGTGAATCATTCCGTGTGTCCTTATGTATGTGCATGTATTCACCTATGTATGTGACTGAGTGTAAGCATTTATATGCTCACACACATTTTCCCAGTTTATTATGGTAGGATAACTGAGAGAACTTTGGTAGTTCAATCACTTGTAGGGATTTAAAAGCTGACAACCATTTCCAGCCAGGAACCATTTCTCATAAGTCAACCTGGAGGAAGGAGTGACACATATTTTCAGCTAGGTAAACTGGATGAAGTAGAGAAATAGATATTGTTAAAAAAAGATATAATGGAATTTCCTGTGGTAAAGTTCCAACGAACAGCCTATATTGCATTATTTAAGCCCATCTGTGCCTCTATCAGCCCATATTAACTTCCACTGACAAACATTCCAGATGACAGCAATAACGACAATGATAAAGGATCAGATACCTGTCGTGTGATTTCTTCTGCTCGTTTTTTAAGTTGCTCTTTTTCCAAAGCTAAATTCTGTAGTTGCTGAATACTTGGTGCCATTACTCTCTGACCTTGATTAACTTGGTTGTTACTATTAGTGTTGTTGACCACCTGAGGTGGTCCGCCAGGTGACTGTTGTTGAGGCTGTGGGCCTGGCGAAAGTTTTAACGATTGCGGACTTTGACCAGGGTTTTGTACCCTCACACCCTGGACTGGTTGTTGTTGCATGTGAAGAGCTACAAAAAAAAGGAACATTTTTTAATAAAACACCCTCACAGACATATTGTTTGGTGTTTTCATACAATGAAACTTAGTGAACATTGACAAAGTTTAGTCAAACATTTGTGAATTGTGCTATTTTCTATCATCTGATACAAACTAAATAGTTTGGCATTGTGAAAAAGCTATTAACACTAACAAAAGAGGTTATATTAAAGCTAGAGCAGCAACTATGTGTTGTTAAAACAAGTCATACAACTCTCATAACTGGCTCTAATACTATGGTTACAGTTCATGGTTAACTTTTGAACAACGCTACTCTGGCTGTGAGCATGTATTTTTTTTTTTACAATGTGACAATAATCCAGTTATTTTTAGCATTTCTAATTAATATATTTCTGTTCTCAAAATTATAAAAGCTTTTATTTATCCTTTATTGTTGGTGTGGTAGAATATATAATATATATATAAATATATATATATGTATAGTGTGTATGTGTATATTTTATAAAGTTCACACACACCTATATATGTATGAATGAATGATAAAGTACACACACCTAGAAATAATATATCTAGACTTTTGACAATATAGGCTTGTTATAAACTGAGTCATTCCTATATTACAGACTTCATACAAAAAGAAAAAAAAAAAGAGGATATTTTCAGAAGATTTCAATTACAAATGGAACTGATTCTATTCCCAACTGCTAAGACAAGCAGCATTTACCTAGCTAAGCTATGTAGCATCTTGCAATATCATATACCAGCACATGGTGTCAGATTCTGGGACTGAGAAACAGTATCATCTTAATTTACAAGCAACTCCCTCCCTAAACATTTGCTTATATATCTAGCATCTGCTGGAGAAAGAACAATTAAATCTTTGTATCCATATATTTTGTTTAGTAAACCCTCACAACCAAATCACTACATATGTATTTCTTTGAAAGTAGATGTGTGATTTCTTAATAAACATAGAAAGTTTGAACTGTGATTAGTCCCCAATTACTATTGCAGTCAACAGACACACAACACAGAAACAAAGATTATAAAACTATTTCAATTTCACTGCATCATTTTAGTTCAGAACCACTAAAATTAACCTCTTTTGATTTTTACATACAATCTGAGCCAACAAACTGTAAATTTATGAAGTTTCTCAAGGAAAAAAGTAGCCTTTTTTTGAGATGGTGCTGATATAGTTATAAATTTGCTTATTAAGAGTGGGATTGACATGAAGCTGATGTATATCACCACTTTTTGCATCAAAACTACATACAAAGAAAGCAACAAACGACATACAGAGAGAGGAACAATTGTCTGGATAGTAAAGGTGTAGTTATGAAATACAGTTGTGTGACTTTGACAGATATTAAATAGCACTTCACATAATTAAATTTAAAGATTCAGATGGCAACAGTTAATGATGAAGTAATTGAAAAATAAAAATAAAAATAGCCATCAACACTTTACATAACAAACAGATTGCTGTAACTATTACAACAGTTTATAAAAGACAGGTTTCTGCAACTATAGGTTTTATAAAATTCACAAAGTTACAGCTTCATCAAAGTTAGAATTAGGCTTCATATGTAGTATAAATGTAGTATACAAACTTCATGGTATGAAGTCTGTATGATACTTAGTATTTCCATTGCCTAGAGAGGAGTTTCCAGTATTTAGCCAGTAAAATCTGGAGCAACCCAGACAGACTTTCAAGAGCCAAATGTATAAGCACTTGTCAGTCATTATATTTGAGTGGCATTGAACTATTTACTGATATATAAAATTTCTTTTTGAGGACCAAATATCTGATGAGACTTTTGTTCATACACAACTCTAATTAAGATGATAAAGAAATGTTTTAGAAATCCCACAGTTTTTCAAAGAATTCAAAATGCAGTTTGCATAGAGTGCTAAGCAATGCAAATAGAAAGAACCTACTGAAGAAGACTGAGAAAGATAAGGGAAGGAGTAATGAAGGTTGATTTAAGAATACTGAACTTCATGAAAGAAATAATAATGAAATACAACATGTGGTGAGACACCTTGAAAGAGAAAGATGAACCTATTTTTCTATGCAAGCCCAGAAAAACGAACATAGTATTATGATATATATACATATATATATATTCAAGGTGAATATGGTACTTAAGTTTAGGCACCAGAATTAAGTATGGTATTATCCAAACAATTCCAAAATATGATGATTAAAAACAAAATAAGCAACAAGGATATTCAAACTTCAAATATCCTTGTTGCTTATTTTGATTTTATAAATATATATATATATATATATA
>NC_068983.1:114329808-114330437 GCF_001194135.2 Octopus bimaculoides
TATATATATACACATATATATGATGGGCTTTTTCTTTCAGTTTTCGTCTATCAATTCCACTCACAAGGCTTTGGTTGGCCTGAGGCTATAGTAGAAGACACTTGCCCAATGTGCCACGCAGTTGGACTGAACCTGGAACCATGTGGTTGGTAAGCAAGCTACTTACCACACAGCCACTACTGCGCATACATATATATATATATATGTATGTATAAGTATTTCTTCTGCCACTCTAAATTATAGTAGGCTTTAAGCATTTTCTCCTTAAGTTCATTCTGCTACAATGATAGCAATAAGCAATGTTATTCTTTTATGCTCTAGTTCTGGTGAAAAATTTGCTAAAAAATTATAATGGAGTATCCTGTATGTTGAAAACCTATATGGTCTTATGCTTCCGAGGAGAACAGTTTATTTCAAATTGATGTAATGCTTGCATTAATCAATTAAATGGAGCTGCTTGAAACAGATGTAAAGCACTAATACCTGGACATCCTTGTTACTTATTTGCTTTTTATTCACCTAACTTCGAACTGTGCGGACAATACCAGACTGATTTGGTGCCTCAACTTAAGTACCTAATTCAAGTGAACCTTAATTATTTCTCTCTCTCTCTCTCTCTCTCTCTCTCT
>NC_068983.1:114330742-114331640 GCF_001194135.2 Octopus bimaculoides
CGAAGACCTGTTGAGGCAAGTGAAATCGAAATCGAACTAAATTCGACGACTGGCACCCATGCCAACGTCGTCTCCTTCATTTGACATGAAACTCAGCTTGCAAAGACTTATTGGGGCAAGCGAAAGCGAAATCGGGATGGCACCTGTGCCCAGCATCCACTTTCTGGCACTTGTGCCTGCAGCATGTGTAAGGACTTTTGAGTGAGATCATTGCCAGTGCCCCTGGACTGGCTCTTGTGCTGGTGGCACATAAAATACACCATTTTGAGCGTGGCCGTTGCCAGTATTGCCTGACTGGCTTTCGTGCCGGTGACACGTAAAAGCACCTACTACACTCTCGGAGTGGTTGGTGTTAGGAAGGGTATTCAGCTGTAGAAACTCTGCCTAATCAGATTGGAGCCTGGTGTAGCCATCTTGTTCTACCAGTCCTCAGTCAAATCGTCCAACCCATGCTAGCAAGGAAAGCGGACGTTAAACGATGATGATGATGATTTCTATGTCTAGATGTTTCATATATTCTTTACTTATCTCTCATGACGGAGTACCCCATATTCATGCATACTTGCCGATCACTTGGGATATCCCAGAAACAGCTGTAAGACCTCAACTAATTTAAGAATAATATAAAATAATTTGTATGAATTGAGATGCTTGTTATGCCTCTGCGTTTTTTGTCGTCTTTCACAAATATATATCTGCTAAATCGGAAACCTAAAATGGATCCATAGCTCCCATCTCATTTATGAGCTTGGAACCCTGACAATCCATTACATCACTTACCCAGTGTACCAATTCATTTAGATTACCAGTGAACTAAATCTCCATATTCTGTCTGTCTGTCTGTCTGTCTGTCTCTCTCTCTCTCTCTCTCTCTCTCTCTCTCTCTCTCTCTCTCTCT
>NC_068983.1:114331650-114334326 GCF_001194135.2 Octopus bimaculoides
TATATATATATATATATATATATATATATATATACACATTCCAGATCACTCAATTAATTTCAACTTGTAACTATGAAAGATCTAGAAGATTCTTCATTAGAAGGTTTTGTACAATAAATTGGATTTTATAGAAGAGTCTTGGCATCAGTTTGGGTCCATATTTTCCTCAATTTTTAGTAGTCCAGAATGAACCATTCTAATATTTCACATCTTTCTCAGTCAGGTACTATAATCAAATATATTTTTAGATATTTATTATTTTTATTATTTAGTTACAAGTTAGTAGTGATTAAAAAGACTCTATGATCAAGGACTCTTGAGTCTTGATCATACTGACTTTTGTTTGAAGCAGAATACACTAGAGAATATGAACCAATGTCTTGAAGTCTTCTCTCTTGGAATTTCATTAAGACTCTTCTATAAATGCCAAAACCCAAAATGAGCTTGCATCAATTTAATTTATTAATAATGTCATACATATACATGTATATACACACATTACTAATAATACTAATTACTGAGGATATTCTGCATGGTACAAACACATACATCATCATCATTATTGTTGTCATTAGTTTTTATGCACTTGCATGGGTTGGATAGGTCTCTCTAGCATAGCATCTACCACTTGTTGCATTCTTTTGCCATGTCCTTTAGGAGATTAGAATTCATTACTTCTGCACATGACATCCTTTATCTTCCTCTTCTGCTGGTTCCTTCCACAGGAATCTCCTGGCACTTCTTTACCCATATGTTATCCTCCAAACTAATTACATGCCCATACCAACACACTACAACTAATTCTTCTTATACCCAGTCACACACAATTGTATTTTGGTAAACTGGATTATTTTCTCCTAGCTAAAGGTTTTGTACAATTACCATTAGTCAAGCATAATCATTGGTGAGTCTGAAATAATGAATGGAAAAGTTGTTTAGCATATTGAAGGTGTGCAACACCATTTAATTAATTTAGTAGTAGGTGAAGTGGTTGGTCTGGTGATTGGTCATGTGATTGATAGTGCTATCAATGACTTCCGTTCATTTGACTGATATCACTAACAGATAGTTTTGCATTGAAGCTAGTCACATGGTTGGCAGAATTAAGATGCCCCTGCTTTTTGACAAGTATGTATACACATGTACACGCGTGCACACACACACATATTGCTGTTGACTGTGGATATTCTAAACATTACCAAATCATCTGACATTTGCTTTCTAGGCATATCTCTCTCTTTCCAGTGTAAAATAAAGAAGAAAAATATCTCAGAACAAAAGAAGTTTAGCTTCAAATCAATTTAACCTTATCTGAAAAGCAAGGCCTTAAATCATCAGTCCGTATCTGCCATTACTGAGAAATTGCTGCATAATAGTTGAATAATAATTTCTTCACCTCAAGATTTATGGTTGGTTTGAGATAAAAAAAACCTAAACAATAACATACAATAGAACTTGACAAGTAAAGTGGAAGAGAGTTAGGTTAAATCCTAGTCTGATAAAGCTTTGAACTGAAATATAATATGTTGTGGTGATGGCTGAAATTTCTTGTATTTGATTTGAGTTCAGTGCAAAGGCTTGCTTAACTTGCTCTAGAAATAGATACACCATTGATTAAACACTCCTGATATATATCAACTCAGGTTACAGTTTAAGAGCTCCATGTGAGAACATCTTTGAAATATCAGAACAATCAGAAGTTATTTATTACCAAGTGCATAAAATGTAGATATCATTGAAATCAAAGAACTGAATAAGCACTGGCATTATTTTATAATGTAAATCTCCCTGGGGTCCTGAAGAGCTGAAAAGCACCAGTATTGTCAAATGGTAGTAAGCAAATATAAGGCAAGTCCCCCTACTTGATAAAATGCTAGTAGTCTAGTTAAGGGACTCAGTTACAGACCCACAGCTACCAGACAAGACCAGACACTGATATAGGCCAGTGTTCTTAGATGAATAATGTTACTTTTATTTCTATTAGTTGATATAGGTGAAAAGTGGTAAGATTTCCACGAAACATGACTAAATCTACAACTCTTGATTTGGATGAAATTTCAACCCCAGGAGATATTTCATGATTCTAGAAGAAAATTTTGAATTTACATTATTTACAGTTGACGGATATTTCTCCTAATCTTGTTTGTTGTTAACACAACGTTTCGGCTGATATACCCTCCAGCCTTCATCAGGTGTCTTGGGGAAATTTCAAATCTGGGGTTCTCATTCCTGAGGTATTTTTTTATGTTGTTGTTGTTGTTGTTATTATTATTATTATTATTGTTATTCAGGTCACTGCCTGGAATTGAACTTGGAATCTTGGGGTTAGTAGCCCGTGCTCTTAACCGCTACACCATATTCTAGTGTGGAAATTGTTTTAATTATTTTTAGGTAAAAAATCCTTTATCATTCTTTAGACTGTTTCTGCTAAATTGTTTTTCCTTAATATTTATTTTAAGAATGCTAATGTTAATCAATATAAGGCTGGTTGATTTTATGCAATAAATAATATTGTATATAAAATTTTTATTTTTCTTCTTATATGCGAGAGAAAATTGGGATGAGGGATTGCTAAAATTCGGAACTACAGGGAAAAGATTTAAAAAGTACAAGTTTAAACGCTCACAGAATGCTTTTACCAATGACAGCATAGAGCTTAATTATGAAAACAGTAAG
>NC_068983.1:114335692-114350093 GCF_001194135.2 Octopus bimaculoides
ATATATATATATATATATATACCACAAGAATAGGGATTTCAAGCCTCAAACAGAGCTCACTGTAAGCTTGCCACCTGGTGCACAGCTATCAAGAAAAACAGTGGTTAAAGCAAGAGTTTAATGTCACCATAGTTCTGAAATCCAGGAATCACAATGGTGGAGAGTGTATATGTGCATATATATATATATACACACACACGGAACAGATAATTGGCGCCTCAACAGCTCTCTGGTTAGTAAGCTCCTATCACACTGTCCAACCTATGCCAGCATGAAAAATGGACATTAAACGATGATGGTATATGAGTTACAAGAATATCTTATAAAAACAAAATGCACACACACGCACCAAGTCAAAAGTCATTAAATGAACAAAGTAAAGAAATGAGCTGGATATGTAAAGAAGAGGATGTGAATGGAGTTAGAGACAAAGAAAGTGGAATTAACATCATTGATCTTGGTCAGTGATGGCTGTAGGAGAGATTTGAGGAAGAGAGATGGGCAGACAGGAATAAGAGTAAACAAAAAAAATGGTGAGAGAGAGTGACAGGAGAGTGAGACAGACAAACAAACATATAGATAAATATAGAGATAGACACAGACAAAAAGATAGAGAGACTACAGATAGAGGAAAAGATAAATAGAAAAAATACTGATAGATAAACAGATACATATCTTGGTTATCTATCTTTGTCTTCTTGAAAAAAGTTCCACCAAACAAGTTAAAGAAATCAGCAGCAGGTTAAGGATTGCCTAATATTAATCTAACAAGCAATACAATAGGTGCCCTATGATTGATCTGTATTCATTTGTCTGTCTATCTATCTAGCTAACAAAAGAGACAAGATGGTATCATTGTATCAGCTAAGAGCATGGCTGGTGGATTGGGAGGTGGTGGTGGTGGTGGAGAACTAAATGCTGATGACTAGCAGCACTAAAGGCTATCTAATATGTAATGATTGCAGCGACAGTGGAACAGGACATTGGCAGCTGGGGATGAGAGAAAATAGAGAAATGAGTAAAAAAAAAAGAATGAAAGAATCAAGAAGCAGCAAGCTGGTAGAATCATTAGTATGCCAGGCAAAATGCTTAGTGGTATTTTGCCTGTCTTTATGTTCTGAGTTCAAATTCCGCTGAGGTCAACTTTGTCTTTCATCCTTTCAACTTTACCTTTCAAATTAAGTACCAGTCAAGCACTGGGGTTGATGTGATCAACTTACCCCCTCCCCCACTATGGGGCCTTGTGCCTATAGTAGAAAGGATTATTAATATTCCCAAGGCAGTACCTGAACATGGCCAGAGTTTAATGACTGAAACAAGTAAAAGGTAATAGATAAAAGAATGGGAGAAGGAAAAAGTAAAACAAAAGAGAGAAGGAGAGAGAGAGAGAGAGAGAGAGAGAGAGAGAGAGACAAGCAGGGGAGAAATGGCAGCAGTGAAAGTTTGATGAAGATGTGAAACAAAAAGATACAAAAAAAAAAAAGAAAAAAATGGTATCTCTTTTAGTAATCACTTAAATTCGGATACATTTCCCCATATGACCCTAACTGATAAAGTACAGCAAAAGTTTTCTTGTCAATGTAAGCATACGCATAATGATAATTCAGATGATGATGATGAGGATAAAAATAATAATAATGGTTTCTGATTCAGGCACAAGGCCAGCAACTTTGAAGGGTGGGGAAGGGACTGTCAATAGAACTGATACCAGTAACTTACTGGTTCTTTATTTTGTTTAGACTGGAGTAATGAAAGACATAGTTGACCTTGACAGGATTTGAACTCAGAACAAAAAGAACCAGAACAAATACCGCAGGACATTTTATCTGACACTTTAATGATTCTGCCAATATACCCACCTTTATAACAACAACAACAACACTAATAAAACAGTGCATGTAGCTAAACAACAGGAGCAGTGCATAATAACGGTGATAACACCAACAAAACAGAGAGAAAATAGGAGAAAGAGAGGCATAGTAGTGGTGAGAGATGAAGCAATGTTAACTATTATACACTAGAAGGCACACACACACACACACACACCTCTAGCTGCTTGCTTTGCTAAGTCTAAGGATCTTTAAAAGACTACATATATACTGTGTGTGTGTGTGTGTGTGTGTGTGTCTGTGTGTGTATACACTCCGTGATGGAGGCTGGAAGCTGGCAGTTCTTCAAAACCAAAGCCAGAAACAGAGGCAGTAGCACTGGGTACAAACAAGCAAGGCTGTCAGCCAAAAGAAAGGATTACAAAATAGATATTTACCAAGAGAGAGGAAAGAGATTGCAGTAAAAACAGGGAATGAACAAGAGAGGGGGAAGAGAGAGAACGAGAAAGGAAACGATTGGAGGAGGAATGAAGTATAGGAGTAGAAGTAAAACTAAGACAGAGATAGCAAAGAAATAGATGCAAAAGGTAGAGAGGGGGGGGGGGAGAAAGAGAGGAGGAAGAAGAACATGAAGAAAAAAGTTAAAGGCACTAGAAAAAGAGAACTAGAATAATCTGTATGCGGAATAAATAAATACATAAATATTCTTAAAGGATGTGAGAAAAAAATACAAAAACTTTCTTTCAAAAGAGTAAAGGTTCTCAGAAAGTCCTTTTATAGGAAAGCAGAGAGAAGGAAGGAGGGAGTGAAACTAGAAAGCACCAAGGGGATGCAGATAGATAAGAGGGAGTTGGAGAAAGATATAGGGGAAAATAAAATGGTTTTGGTGAGGGGGAGGTGGACTGTTAAAAGCAGTAGGCCACTGGGATAACTAAATCAGCTGACAGTGTAGAGAATGAGTAGGCCTCTGTGTGTGTGTAATTGTGAGAAAGGGTCAATACATAATTCATTCAATATATGATATGGTGGCAGGGAATAACAACAAATACAAGATATATTGTTTCCTTAGACAATTTCTTTGATATGATTTCTGCAGGAAACAAGAAAGCTGTTATACTCTTGTGTGTA
Organism: Octopus bimaculoides; assembly: GCF_001194135.2. Taxonomy (NCBI): domain Eukaryota; kingdom Metazoa; phylum Mollusca; class Cephalopoda; order Octopoda; family Octopodidae; genus Octopus; species Octopus bimaculoides. The sequence goes on from NC_068983.1 coordinate 114,338,650, forward strand.
TGTGTATGTATGGGGGTATTTATATATATATTTGAGTGTGTGTGTGTGTGTGTATATATATATATATATATATATATATATATATATATATATATATATAGCAAGACTGAATATGAAAATAATTCAATGAAGAAAGTGAGTGTTATTTTAAAGACAATAACGCTTTCTTTAATATTATAATATTATAAATAGATTATGGTGGGGAGAAGCTAAACACACACACACACACATACGCACACACACTAAACTTTTAATAGATGTTTTAAAATAAAACAGTACAGTAAGAATATATACCAAAAGTAAAGAATTTATATAAATTCTACATGCATAAAAACAGAATTCGTCTTGATAAGGGAGAAAGCTAAGAATGGTAAAAACCACTCTGAAAATGTTAGGTCACTGCAATGGAATCCAAGTGATATCTTGTAGGAGAGAGGCAGGAAGAAGTAGAGCATGTTTCAAGGCAAGCCTGCTACCAAACAACCTTCACATCAGATTGAGTCACCAACAACTTCCAGAAGGAAGAGCTAATGACATCTCCAAGAATGAACTACCCAGCTAGGATAATCAAATACGATGAATAAATAGAAGAAAATTTTGAAGTTTATATATATATATATATATATATATATATTTTGAAGTTTATATACATGTGTGTGTGTGTGTATACGCATACATACATTTATATATATAAACATTATACATATATATATATATATATATATATATATATATATATATATATATATATGCATATGTACTCATACATACACATGCACACACACATACATATATATATGCATATATAAAGAGTTATTAATGAGGGATTATCAATCCAGTAAAAATATTTTATAAGCATTGTTAATACAAATACACCAGGCTAACAAAACTTTCACATTAGTAGAGAACTCTGCATATGCTTATGGTAGGGTCCAAGGTTTTAGTTCATCAATCACCATTCCATATTGTAAAATCCACGGTTGTCTTCCCAGTTAGACAGGACTTTTACAAGAGTAATATACAAGACAAGGTATAAATAGTGGTCATTAAATATTCCTCTATTGTGGTAAATATAACTTGTAGCTGTCTCTGATAATTGTTATAGGTTCGTTCATTGATCGGTTTGCTCAATCGGTCAATTGATTAGTTGAGAAAAGTTGAACGATCTTTAAGAAGTAAGGCTGTCAGAGTCAGAGCATACATACATATTAGTCACACCTACACTTACATATACAAGACATTGCTTAAAATTGTTTAACATTACAACTAATTACAAAATATACATGTGTGTGTATTTACATATTCATGTATGTATGGATGCATGTATTGAAATAATAGCTAACTGATTTGATAGATAAATACACACATAAGATACACTGATAGATAGCTCAGTACAGAAATTGATGTAAGGGATACTGAGCTAAATAGTTACATGAATGGATATACACAGATAAATTTGTATGTATCTCCCTACATCTATCTGTGCATCTATCAACATCATCATCACTCTATGTCTACTTTCCATGCTGGCATGGGTTAAACAATTCAACAGGATCTCTCATCCTTCCTGCATGATGTGATCTTTTAGCCCATCACATCCTGCTGAATAATTTACATGACATGGCCCTCTAACATGTCAGATCCTGTTGACCCATCCAACTCCTGCCAGCATAAGAAGCAGATATAAAATGGTTCGTGGGAAGAGCCAATTTAACGATGCGTCCTGCCCTAACTCTTCGAAACACCAGTGTTTTAATGGTGGCAGCTGATGAAGGATATGTTCTCTATGTGGCCTACTTGTTTTTTGTACCTTGTTTATCATTTTGTCCATGTTCTTTTGCAACGTCATGTACCCAGATATGTATCTATATGTACATGTAGATGAAGGTATGTACATAGATGTACATATATATGCATATACTCATATATTGTTTATATATATATATATATATGAGAGAGAGAGAGAGAGAGAGAGAGAGAGAGAGAGAGAGAGAGAGAGAGAGAGAGAGAGAGAGAGAGAGAGAGAGAGAGAGAGAGAGAGAGAAAAGTAGATAGACAAACAGACATGGCTAGACAGAAAGAAAAAACTTGATAGATGGACAGAAACATAAATGGTTGAATAAATTAAGTTGTTAAAAATTTTCCTGAATAATTAAAGTTGGAAATGATTTCAGAAATGATTTAAAACCAAAACATAGCAGACAATGGGGATTACATAGGAATCATATAAGCTGAGATAACTAAAATGTAAGTTGGATTATTGAAATGATCAACAACATCTAAATGATTTAATGAATTTTCCTGTCGTAATAATTTTATTTCATTTCATCAAAGTTACTGATATTCTCAGAAAATATGTTTCGAAATATATGAGACAACTCTTTTTAATTACTACTTCCAGCTTCTTGCATTTTATTACTTAGTAAGAAATAATTATTGTTTAGCTGGAGAAAGTGCCATGGAGTAGTAAAAACTACGAAGTGAGCTGAGATAATGTTATATACAATGTTTAGTGATTTCTGAGTTCAAATCTAGTTAGAGTTGACACTGTCTTTCAATATCCCAGGGGCATGATAAATACTAGAATCAATTCAATGGTATCCTCCATTCACTCAAAAATGTGTAGCACTTTATACCACTGAATGAAGAGTGGCTAATGTGCTGGAATAAAACCCAGGCAGTATTAAATTCATAAAGGCGAGCTGGCAGAATCGTTAGCATGCCGGGCGATATGCTTAGCGGTATTTCGTCTGTCTTTACATTCCAAGTTCAACTTTGCCTTTCGTCCTTTTAGGGTCAATATATTAAGTACCAGTTGCATACTGGAGTTGATCTAATTGACTGGCTCCCTCCCCCAGAATTTCGAGCCTTGTGCCTAGAGTAGAAAAGAGTATTTAATTCATAACTCTTCTATTCAGAGTTTAGATCCTACAAGGGTTAACTTTGCTGTTCATCAATATGGAATTGATAAAATAAGTACTAGTAGTTATGCTGTTTGTCAATCAAATCAATCAACTAATCTGCCATCTCTTATGAATCTTGTAGTTTTAGTGTTAATGCAAACTTTAGAAAATAACCAAAATATAAGATAAAAAGAAGTTACAGCCTAACTTTAAAATCCTCTCAAAAACTTATTTGAAAAATTATTATATGAATAATAATAATAATAATAATAATAATAATAATAATGGTTTCAAATTTTGCCACAAGGGCAGCAGTTTGGGGGGAGGGGATGAGTTGATTACACTGACCCCAGTGTTCAACTGATACTTATTTTATTAACCCTGAAAGAATGTAAAGCAAGGTCGACCTCAGCAGAATTTGAACCTAGAACAGTGGCAGACGAAATACCGCTTAGCATTTCACCTGGTGTGCTAACGATTCTGCCAGCTTGCCATCATAATAACAATAATCCTTTCTACAATAGACACAAGGCCTGAAATTTGGGGGAGGGAACTAATTAATTGCATCGACCCCAGTGTTTCCCTGGTAATTAATTTATTGACCCTGAAAGGATGAAAGGCAAAGTCAACCTCAGTGAAATTTGAACTCAGAATGTAGCGACAGGCGAAATTCCGCAAGTATTTCGCCCAGAGTAATCATAACAGCAACAACAATTATGACGACAATGATGATGATGATAATGATAATAATCCTTTAATAATATATGAGGATTGACGTAAATCTTCACAAAAGTAAATAACACAATAAGAATTGTGCAATATGATATGTAATGAAATACAGATTGACTCTGTTGAAATAATGTTCAATTTAGCAAAGAGATTCAATCTGTATTTTATTACATATATCACATTCTTATTGTGTGATGATAATAACAACAACAGTAACAATTTTTTCTAACATAAGACATGTTATAATAACCATAACCACCATCATCATCCTATGTCTGCTTTTTCCATGCTGGTATGAGTTGGCTGAGACTTCTTGAGGTAGTATTCTATGGCTGGATACCCCTTCTAGATGCCAGCTTTTGTTTTCAAGTGAAGCACTTCACTTCCACTGGTCTTTGCACATTGAACAACCGCACTCTGAGGCATTGTAGATGTGGGCCATATACAAAACATCACTGCTGCCTGTGTGAAGACAGGAAACAAACACAAACACACATGCACATACATTTGCACATGCACATATGATGGGCTTCCACACAATTTCCATTAACTAAATTTCACTCAAATATTGGGCAACTGGAGGTTATAGTACAAAGTATTTACCCATAATGCTATACAGAGGATTGAACTTGAAACCATGTAGTAGCAAAGCAAACTTTTTATTCATACAAGTTCTAATAATTCTGATTTCGAACATTAGTGGAAGATCTTGAATTAAAAGGGTGGGGTATTGTCAATTGCATCTACTCCTAATATTTGGGTGGTATCTTATGTTAAGAACCACAGAAAGAAAAAAAAGCAAAGTTGGTGTCAGTAGCATTTTAACAGAACAGACAGCACTGTAACTAAATAATCGTTTCTAATTTCAGCACAAGGCCAGCAATTTTGAGGTGTTGGGGCTAGTTGATGACACTGATTCCAGTACTTGATTGGTATCTGATTTTATCCACCACCCCACAATCACCCATAGTAATGAAAGTTTAGGGGAAAAAGATTTATGAGTAAAACAAGAGGAAAGAGGGAGCATAAAATTTAGTTGGGAGTATTTTCAACTTCGGTTTGGCTGACGCAAATGTCATATGTCAAACCAAAGATTTCATGTCTACAAAATGACGCATCCAGAAAAATCAACCCTAACCAAGTCTGTGTACCACCCACTCTTCAAGTACAGCTGTTGTTGCTGCTTTAACATATGTAGCTAGCATATATGATACAGTACTTATTTGGTTACAAAATATTGCTTGGTAACTAACATGTGATAATACAAAACCAATGTAAAGAAGCTAGCTAGTTACAGAGCCAATCATGAATACAAGTCAGAAAAATTCTAAGGGAACAAAACCATACATTAAACAGTGGCTCTTAAACCTTTGATGTTGGTGCATTGTGTATCAAGTAAAAGAATTATTGGTATACTTTGTAATAAAAGTTAAAATAATTTATGTTTATAAGTTAAAAATTAGAAAAAAATATAGAAAGACTATTATTTTTTCTTATTAATCATATTTGTGTAAAATAAGATATTGAATAACATGTTTTTAAAGACATTCAATTGTTAGTACAGATTTTCTAAAGCTTTAAACAATAGTTTTTAAAATCTGTGGTGTACCTGGATACCCCTTATGGAGCTCTGCTTGAGAAGTACTTCTTTAACTGTTTTGGTACCAATCTGCTAGAGACCTCACCTAATTCTATGATACAAATGTCTTGCTTTAATATTATCTAAATTAAAACCTCTATCAAAATTCCTTTGTATGTTCCAAACACAAGCTTAATAATGACATTTTATTTTATCAAATTCTTCATTATTTTCAAAATTAATTGAAATAAATGCAGAGTATGTCAAGGATATACTGTAACATAAGCATGGAGGGTGACAATAAACCTGCCATTAATGCTAAAGAGACTTACTGTAAATAAACCTCAGTAGCAAACAAGGTCTCAATAACTAAACTCGCCATTAAAGCAGAAATTCATCAACTGATATATATGCTTAAAGAGCTAATGAAAACTGCACACAATATTCCCATCTTATTAAATCTGAAAACTCTGAACCATTTAAAAACAAAATGAGTAAGAAAATCAAAGTTATGTTCAATGTACACTGCCACATACTCCTATTCCATTAACTAGTCAGAAGATATATTAGAAACAACTGAATCTAATCAAAGGGTTTTTTATTGTTTCTTTCTTTTATGACAGCATTTGAATGTATTTTGCATTAATAACTATTATTAAAGCTATCAATATCTGTCAAAACTTTGTTGCTATGTATATAACCATGACTGAGAACTGATTTTGTTTTTCGTAACCAATATATAACAGACTTCATTTTTGTATGAAATAAAAACTGTAGTTTGCACAGCATTTCATCAAAATAACTTCCTAGAAAAATAGATATGAAATAAATCAAAAATAAATAATCAAGCATATTGTTTAGTTATCATTAATAAAACATGGCTAGCTTTAGTAGCTTTTGAGATAGCAAATTTGACACTCAACCAATATAGCAAATAAACTAATAAAAACAGAGGAACCTAAGATTCGATATATATATATTGGACAAAGAGATAATAATGGTAGTTGGCCAACACAATGCAATGTAAAATTTAATTTGAAGAAAACTCTTATCCCGTGACTGATTGCAAAAAATGATGATGGTTAAAAACGGTTGTCATTACTGAAGTGTTAGTCAAATGATTTGTAATTTTAAACATTTTCGAAAAACCTAGAAACAAAAGGGACAAGTTTGATAGTCCATCTACACCACTGACTGATGAAAAATGAAAGACAAAACAAGTCTTTTAGTATTCTCAGTCTTTAGAAGAATTAACAGAAGCTAATTTGTGCTTTTTAAATAACATTGGAGCAACATCTCTCTAGACAAACACTGTCACATGACAAAACCACAGAACAGTTAAGAGACAACTGCTCAACCTACTAGATGTAACAACCAAACCAGTTAGTAACCATGTTTTTTAATGAGAGGAATACCTTATTCTAAGTTTGGGGTTATTCTAAAAAGAATCAATAACTAGGAGAAACTCAATAAACTAACCTTTTTTTTATTAAGATGGTATCTGGAACATTTACAACTATAACATGATATCAAGACAAGAAAACACAGACAGGAGCACATTCATGCATCTTCCCATACATACATGCATATACCATATATATATATATGTACCATATATATATATATATATATATATATATATATATATATATATATATATATATATATATATATATATATATATATATGGTACATGGACGGGATACCAAATGCACTTTTACCGAAGGACAAGAAGCTGAACAGACACAATGCTGAACAAACAAAGACAAAAGGATAAGTTACCAAAAAGACATACGAAAATTAAAATTTAATCTCATTAAATCTTAAGTGCTAAATTGGTGAATTGGTCATTAAACTATGAAGGTAGGAATGTTTTTTTTTTTTATTATTGTGTCTGTTCGGCTTTATGTCCATTTGGCACCATGTCTGTTCGGTTTCTTGGTCTGATGCAGGGTTAATCACTTTGTCAGCTGAGTGGATTGGAACAACATGAAATGAAGTGTTTTGCTCAAGAGCATTTACCTGGCCCAGGAATTGAAACCACAAACTCACAATCAGGAGTGCAACACCCTAACCATCACTAAGCCATGTGCCTCTACATATTAAATCTATCAAATTCCCTCTTAAGGCTTTGGTTGGCCTGGAACTATAATAGAAGACATCTGCCCAAGGAGCCACACAATAGATCTAAACCTGAAACTATGTGGTTGAGAAGCAAACTTCTTATAACACTAACATGCCTATGTGTACTTATTAATCAGAATAGTTAATTACTAAATTTAACACTCATGCAGAAAATTACAATCCAAAATGATACGGTAGAGAGAAAGTAGTATGCACAAGTATGATTCAAGACTTTCAAAGAAAAACTGCACATTAATATGTCTGTCTGGCAAAATTAAGGAGCAGCTTTGTGATAAAATTAACTATAATAGGTATAGGGGTAAACTCTATAAAAGTGGAAATTTTAGAAGGGCTCTGTCTCTAGAGGAATGGCAGTATCCTGCTAAGATATAAAGCTAGGTAAGATTTGCAGCTGATTCTCAAGTGGTGTATTTAACAGTAGCAGTTGTGGCAGTGATAGAAGGAGGGAAGAGATTGGTTTACAAAAAAAAACAAAAAAAAAAAAAAAAAAAAAAAAAAAAAAAAAAAAAAAAAAAAAACCTCATCTCTAGAGAATCTCTGTGAAGCTATGATGTGAGGGACATTTACCAATAGGTATTTGAAAGGAAAGAGTTAATAACTGAACAATTTAAGGAAAAATGTAAAAAGTATTAATAACACATAACTTAGTAGTATAATTTTAAAAGTTCTCAATCATATTCTGCTCATAAACAGTAAAGGAATTTGACTCAATTCTTGATTGAAATGGTGGGGGTTTTTTCCACTCGTTAAGCATAGAATGAGATAAGTCTGGTTTTAACACAGAAGACATTAAATTATGCAGTGAAGTTTGTATATTTGGATAAGTCCTTATGATGTGAAAAGAAGAGGATGAGATTTTGGAATTGAACTATTGTCTGAGAAAAAAAATTCAGGATTTTAAGAGCAGTAATTCAAATAATAATAATAATAATAATAATAATAATAATAATAATAATAATAATAGTAATAATAATGGTTTTTGAATTAGGTACAAGTCCAGAAATTTAGAGGGAAGGGGATTGGACCATAGTGCTTGATTGGTACTTTATTTTATTGTCCTTCAAAAGGATGAAAGGCAAAGTTGACATCAGAACATAAAAAAAGAACTGGAACAAATACCACAAGACATCTATTCTGCCAATCCTCCCTCCACCCCTGACATCAATAATAACAACAATAAATCAAGAGTGAAATGTAAATAAAAATCCACACAGAGACTGAGAAAGCTAGTGGTGGTCAGTAAAAATATTTTTCTCTCTGAGACAGAAGGTTAGTCTTGCTGAAATGTCTACATCCTCTTTTCACCTTTGGCTTGCAAACTCATAAGCTTAACTCTATAATTTTGCAGTAGATGCAAACTTTTACCAGTTTGGTTGGAATCAGTTTCTTTTTTGAATTTATAATAATCAAGGTTCAACTTTTTAAAGTTACATATAGAAAAGTATTCTTATCATTCTTTGTTAACCTCTATTGAGTATTTATAGTTACACATTAAATATTCATACTTCTTCATGTCAAGCCAGCTAACCAGCTAACTCTCTCTCTCTCTCTCCATTCAAGTATTTAACTGTTTATTTAAGGTTTTGTCAAGGTTTTGGTCTGTTAATATTTTGCTTGTTTTATATATATATATTGTTCTAATCAATTTCATTATGTATATTTTGATTAATTGTTGGTAATTATCTATGAAATATATTTAAAGAAATAAATTGCAATTATGTAAACATAATTATTTTTAGTCATAACACCATGCCAAGGTTATTTTCCTTCTTGTTGTAGCTGAAAAGTTTGGATGTTTCTTGCCTAAATTCCTACTCTCTTTCTCTCTCAAAATCTCTTATTATTATTATTCCTTGGACTAACTACTACAACGCATGAAAACTAGGACAGACAATCAGATCTAATTCAGCAAGTTTAGGTAACTAACAGAAAGCAATTCAGGACTGCCTGTCAGGGAAATAATAAGACTACTGGCAACAGCAACAATCCTCTCTCATTTGAAAGGCTACAGATGAGTAGGTGAATGTTTATACACAGGCTACATCTAAGATTACAAAGTTCCTCCTGCAAACAGAGAAGAGAAGAAGAAGAGAGAGAGAGAGAATTTGTCAGAGAATGAAAACTTGAGAAATCTACCAACCAGATTTATTTATCAGATGAAAAAAAATAAATAAATAAATAAAGATGAAGATAATTGCAATAATACATATAAAAAACAAAAATGTTCTAGAAACCAAACAGTTTTGGAAGTTTTCTGTGCCTACAGCAATGATGAACATGATGATGATGATGATGATAATGGTGGTGGTGATGGTAGGATGATAATGATGGTGATGATGATGACGATAGCAGCTTTGGAAAAATACCTTTTATGTAGAATATGTTGAATGATAGATAATCTAATGTATATTTTTCAGTTTTTTTTTTTGTTTCTCTCTCTCTCTCTCTCTCTCTCTCTCTCTCTGTCAGGTTTCTTTTTAACCTAGGATTCTACTTTGTCATACATTCCAATGGCCTTTCCCCTCATTGACTTATAAGAAACAAAAAGAGAGAGAGAGAGAGAGAGAGAGAGTTTTCCATTTTCGTTTATTTTCTACAATGATTCTCTTTCAAACCAAGCAGCAGTAATATGGCGAAGCCCTCCTTTTTAAAGCCAACTGCAACAATCCTCTGAATAACAGAAACAGAAATGATATAAGGGTGGGGTAGCAGTTTAATAATGTCTGGCCAACACTTTCCTTCTTAACCCCCTACCCCCACTATCTTGAACCCATTACAGACTTTAATTAAAGCAAAAATATTGCGCTGTTTAAACAAGCAGAAAGATTTTTGTCAACTGCGAACCTTTCCTTTTTTGTTTTTTTCTTAGCCTGGTTTAATTGATAATTGCTGTCCTGAGAACTGGGACAGTAATCAGGTTTAAATTAACATTAAAGTTTACTCTCATTAATATTGATTAATAGATAAAGAGAAGAAAAATAAATACATGAAACCATTAATCTTCAATATGTATTCAAACTGAAGCAATGATTATATGTTTTGTAGTAGTGCAGCCCTGTTGTAAGGTAGTGAATTGACATTGTTGGCTAGAATGCTCAATATTTCTTCCAACTCTCCGAGATCTGAGTTCAAATCCTGCCAAGGTCAATTTTACTTTCCATCCCTCTGGAGAAAATAAAACATACCAGTCCAAGATGGTGGATTAGTGGGAACTGTTAGGGTGTCAGTCAAAATATCTAGCAGTATCTGTTCCACTTATGGTACTCTAGTAGCAATGCCTTCAAAAACATAGTTGTCAAGCAGTATTAGCATTAAGATGGTAGTCTTTCCTTTAGGTAATAATGATGGGGCACAAGGAGGGGAGACTAGAATAACTAGTACTTAATTTTAAACACCCTGAAAGGATGGAAGGCAAAGTCAACCTCTGCAACATTTAAAGTCAGAATGGAAACAACCAGAAGAAATGCTGTTAAGCATTTTTTCTGAAGTGATGATGATTCTGCAAGCTCATAGCTTAGTAGTAGTAGTAATAGTATTAGTATTAGTATTAGTATTAGTAGTAGTAGTAGTAGTAGTAGTAATGAACAAATGAAAAGAAATGGAACTGCATGGCAAATTAATGTAATAGTTGACAAACGTTGGAAGTGAAGCCTGCTGGCTTTAGCTGATGGACAGGAACTTGAAACAAGATACAGAAACATTAATTATAGCTGTTACTCAGGAACAAGCACTTGGAACAAATCTAGTAAAGGTAAAGATCAACAAAACTCAGTCAGACAACAAATGTAGAATCTATAGGAAAGGAGACAAGAGTATCAATCATATTTTGAATGAATGCTGTATACCAGCACAAAAGAATTACAAGAACAGACATGACTGTGTAGGCAAAAGAGTGTATTGGGGCATTAGTTGAGTAAGTGGCTTCAAAACAACGGAAAAATGGTATGAGCATGAACCGGAGGCTGTGATAGAAAATGAGAATTACAAGACCTCTTTGGGACCTTGCCATAAGGACTGACCATACTATTGAGGCAAGAAGACCAGACATGTTTACAGAGGACAAATATATATATATATATATATATATA
>NC_068983.1:114350200-114354837 GCF_001194135.2 Octopus bimaculoides
ATATATAGAACACACACACAGATGTGTGTGTGTGTGTAAAATCATCATTATCACCATCAAGATAGAGCGAGATAAAAATACACACTTATATATCATCGTTCATGGAAAGAAACATTATTCCTCAGAACATTAAAATGATTGCTGTGGCAAATAACCAGTGAACTTTTTTTCCAGCTTTTCATATAGGAGGAAATTTAATACATATTAATTCTAAATAGTTTTCCTATATGAAAAAAAAAAAAATTCAAACAAGAACCTTAATCTTATTTATAAACTATATATAGCTAACAATTGTGTACAGAAATTCATAAATGCTCTTTGTTTTATTTAATGTATTGGCCACAAGAAGCTTTTTGACTTTCATCAATGGGATTGGAAAAATAATTCTAAACTCATATGAGGGTGGGCTGAAAAGTTCATAAGCTAACTATGAAGGAGTGATGCTAGAGGTGTGAAATCTAAGATGCATTAATTTCAGCTTTACTTATTAATAATTGCATTGTTTTTATTTTTTCTAGGTAAACTGGTATCTCACTGTTCAAAGAAGACTTCAAAAGTAACTAGTACTGATTTCTCTTGAATATCGACATAATTTGGTATCATGGTGTTATCAAGTAGCTGTAAGAAAAGGGTTTAGCCCCCAAGGATATTCATTCTGATATGGTTCTACATTAGGAAATGATGCTCCAGCTTTATCATCAGTGCAAAAGTGGGCAACTGAATTTAGGAGAAGAAGGGAAAGTCTTCAAGATGACCCAATGTCTGGACACCCTCAACAACCATCACCAAGGAAAACATTGACTGCTCACTACATGGTGCTGGATGTTAGGTGACTGATTATAAATCAAATAGCTAATGCTATTAACATATCCCATGAGAGAGTTGAAAATATTCTGCACAATGAACTTGGCATGACGAAGGTTTCTTGTTCAGTGGGTGCTACATCTTTTGACACCTGATCAAAGGCTGATTACATCATGGGAAAATTGTTTGGGGCAAATCCATCTGGTTTCCTTGAATGTTTCCTAAGCAGGATGAGTGTTGACTTCAGTAATTTTGAGCCAGAGACATAGAAACAACCCATGCAGCAGAAACATCCTTCCTCACCTGCTCCAAAGAAGGTCAAGATCATTTAATCTGCAGGGAAGGTGATAGCCTCAGTTTTTTGGGATACAAAAGCATTGTGTTTATTAACTATTTTCAAAAAGACAACACCAACAATAGAGAGTACTATGCCAACTTTCTGAGGCACTTATGAAAGGTGTCTTGTTTCATCACTTCATGCTCCAGTACACAAATCCTTGGTTTCAATGGCTGCTGTGTGAGACAGGCTTTGAACTGGTTCATCACTCTACCTATTTTCCTGATTTGGCCCCATCTGACTATCAGCTGTTCTTCAACATGAAAAAAACACTTGGCTAGGAACCAGTATCACAGTGATGATGACGTCATTTTTGCTGCTGATGACTTTTTTGTCCAACAAGATGAAAACTTCTTCATCAATGGAATCCAAGTACTGCAACTTCAATGGAAGAAGTGTGTGGACCACAAGGGGCACTATGTTGAAAAAAACAACTTCATTTGGTCAAATTCCATGAGTGTCTTGATCAGCCAATGAACTTTTCAGTCCACCCTTGTACATTATAATGGCTGGAAATTTTATATTAAGAATATTATTTGGTATGGCTTTTTAAATAGTACAGTTTGAAAGAAAGAAAAAACAAAGTAGTGGTATGCTTTGTTCAAATACCCCTGAAGAAAGCAATATTATATTGAATATATCAGTCAATGTCACTAGTGCATCATTTGTATAAACTTGTAAAATTAGTCCAGAAAATATATTAATGTATTTAAAAAAATGTCAGCTTTTGAAAAGTGGATAAAAACAAACCTGAGAAAAGAAAATGTGCTAAGTAAAAAGAATAAACCAATGTGGACTTTGATAAACAATTTTCTATTTTATATCAGCGAAAGGTTTATAATAGTGAATAAATTTGGTTAAATAATGGGGGGAAAAAAATGAAGCAATGGCAGGAGGCTATTTATAGCAGTCTGAGCCATTTAATACAGGAACTTATTAATCCAAATTATCATTAATTCTTAAGATCACCTCAGTTTTTCAAGACAACTTAATTGTTTCCACTGATAAATATATACCAAGAAGGGCTAATACATATGATTAACATGAAATAACAACTAAGCTAAATATACAATCTGCTTCTGTGCAGTTCTCTAATATCCAAACCTTAAACTGCATTATTCTTTAGAAAAATAAAAGCCCAAAGTACTTAATGTATGAAATCTATTGGCTGCCAAAAAATTTTTTAGGTTATAATATGAAAAGACATTGTTCTACATAATATATATAAAGGTTAGCAATATGTTATGGTACTGTAATTCTATGTGAGTTAACAAAGGTGTAAATGTATTTCAATGTAATAAAATAAAGGCTGCTCACTCATATTTATCCCTTTTAAATACTAGAGAAATTTTAAATGAGCAGAAGTTTTACAGCTGAATACCCTTTCTAAAAAGCAAAAGTAACAAAAAGGTTATCATTCAATAGAGAAGCCTCAAAGCCTTCGTAAATTAGCCTAGATAAATATTAATGAAATAATGTAGTCACAATGAATTTCTTAGGCAAAATATATTTTATGTGTGAATTATTATTATTGTGTATTTGATTGCCTATTTCTAAGTGGTTCCTCTTTAGCTAGGAAAACACTAGTCTACTCTAAAACATAATGATGCAAGTTCATTGATTCCTTTTATCATTATGATATTAATTTGAAACTGCTTGTATCAAAATCAAAAAATGGCCATTAACTGAAACTTCGCTATTTACTGGTTGCATCATGCTACTAGGCAAGACTAAATATAGTACCTACTCCAGTTAGGCTAATTGAAGGTATGGATGAGTTCTAATAAAGCAGCAGAAAGAGGCATGTTGTTGTAAAACATGAATTGAAACAATCTGAGTAAATATCTGAGTTATTAGAAATATGTTATCATTGGAACAGCTTGTAACAATGAGGCTAACTATAGCTATCTCATGTGTATGACACTGGTTGATCCATTCATGTTTCTGCATTTCTTTACTAGTCATTACTGAGACAAAACTTTTCATTCCTAAAGGCCACCATTGATGCTATTCAATGGAAAGAGTTCAAGGTAGAGAATCTTAAAATATGGCATTACTTGATCCACATAACAAACTAGAATATAAGAAAATAAGACAATAAATTACAAATTTTCCAATCAAATAATTGTTGAAGAATGTAAAACATTTCAAAGATAAAGAGTAGTTTCAACCTGTGTGGTTTAAGAACAGATTCATCATGCTCAAGTGTCTTTCAGAAATCTTTTCCGGGACAAAATATCACAGCTAATGCTACTCCATATTCAAGTACATTCATGTTAAACACATAGGTATTTTAACCTACAGCTGTTTCAAATTTATATATCAATTTAACTCTAGCTTAGCTAGCTTTCACATAAATCAGTGAATTTTTGTTGACTGATTTCTATAAGTCAGACAGGCATCTCAACTTGGCTCACAATATCTGGAATTCATCATGGCAGACACCAAACCAGGTTGAAACACTGTATCTATGATCCACTGGCAAGTTTTTAACATGCAAGTCTATTTGAGAAATTTTTTCTGGAACAAAATATCACAGATAGTGTTATTTCAGTTTTGTATAGACACTATATATATTATACACACTGGCATTCGAATTTAAGGCTGTTTCAAATGTAAATATTAATATGAAATAGCTTCCCATTGTTTATAAGATTTATTTTGTCCAATTCTAAACAAAACTTTGTTGGCTACCACAGTAGCTTTACTCTGCTAAGTCATATGAAGTGTTATTTTTGCCCCAAATCAATCACATTTAGGTAGGAAATGATAGGTACAAGTGTGTTTAACATTGGTTGTTTACAATATTTGATAACAATGTGTAATGAGTTATTATAAAACTATTTCACAGAAGTATACAGATAGACAAGTAACGTCGCTGTTGAGTAATTATTTAGTCAGGCATTATCCAACTTCTAGCAACATATCTAAAACCTTTAAGCTGCTGAGATAACAAGAGACTGTAGCATACAAAGAAGTTACATGGTTTCTGTTGAGCTAGGTTATGTAGCCATCATGTCTGAGATAGGACAGCAATGAAATATAAGTGCAGGTCATTGAATTTGGCTCTTGTGTTTATTGGATGTGCTAGCTTTCATTATTGTTGTCAGAGAATAATGACAGGACAGCTTGCATGACAGCTAAAAGTTGGCATTCCACACTACACAGATATTTTTTTTCTTTTTAGCAAAATCTTAACTGAAAGATAGGGAAAAACAAACAAAAAGAAAAAAAGTAAAAATATAAGAAAAAGCAACCTTAAATCAAAATACAAGTGTGGAATATTCTAAAATTGCTTAAAAAGAAAATGAGTTTGACGGATAAATATAAAAAAAAAAAAAAGATGTATTGATTTTACTAATTAGTTGAGAGAAAAAAGATATGATGCTCCATCAGAAAAAGCAGAAAATAGGGAAGAGATAGTGAGTGGGGGAATCACTGCACTCATCTTAATAGAATTTAAAAATTTCTAGTATCAAAAGCACTATAATAATAC
>NC_068983.1:114355060-114379503 GCF_001194135.2 Octopus bimaculoides
AATACAAAAACAAGTCTCAAAGATGATGTAATAATCTACAACTATATTTAAATGTCCTTGAATAACGAAAAAAAAAAAAAGAATATTGAGCACTTAAATGTAATATAAAAAATTGATTTAACTTCAACTCTAGGTACTTATATGGATTTAACTTAGTAATTACAATTTTAAGACACAAAAATTTTGTAATAAACTGTTTGCTACTGCAGATTCTTATCTCAAAATCACTAAAAACATTAATATGATTAAACTGAAAAAATATATGTAATAACATCAGTAAGTACAGTAAGTATAATGTTCAAGTTGAATTTTTGCCAGAATTTCAAAAAAGTTGTGTTATGGTAACTTTTAAAAATATAGGCTTTTAATAAAAACAATAGCGAAGTAGTGGTTAAAGAAAAGTGGTTTACCATTATCATTTTATACCTCTCTCAAGCATGCATGTGTTAGATGGGTCTTATTAGGTACATAGTCTTGTAATTTGTTGTGGTTTTTTATCATCTCCTTCATGAGGTTCAGCTACCTGAGATTAGATCTCCCCATTTCTTCCCGAGTTTTCCTTTTTTGCAGGTTCTTCTATATGGATCACTTGGCACTTTTTACCCATTTTGTCATCCTACATCCTCGACACAGCTCAGTCTTCCTTCTTGCAACATTAGGTTTGATTTCTCATACACCCAGTTTTTCACTCATCTAATAAATACTCTGTCATTCATCCATACTAACATTAATTACATCACTTCTTTACATCCTTCAGACATCCTCCACATTCAATGCCCCATGTCTCATTACCATGCAGCATCACAGTTTGAACACAAACATCATATGCCCTTCACTCAGTAAGAAAATGCATTTGTTGCTATCAGAATTAGGAGCTCCTTGAACTTTTTTAACAAATCTTACTCCAATTACAAGACCCTTCTCCACTGTTAATTAGCTCATCTAAATAATCCTTACTACTTTGGGAAAGGCCTGAAATTTTGAGGTAGGATGCTAGTCGATCACATCAACCCCACTGTTCAACAGGTACTTATTTTATCGACCCTGGAAGGATGAAAATCAAAGTTGACCATGGTGGAATTTGAACTCAGAACATAAAGTTGAAAACAATGTCAATAAGCATTTTCTATCGTACAGCAATGATTCTACCATCTTGAACCTTAGGTCATCTAAATAATGGATGCTATCAGCTATTAAAAGAGATGCTCCTGGGTATTTGAAAGGAACATTTTATAGTAGCTCTTATGGGAATTACTTCTGTACATACATAGTCCTTCTCAGTTAGCCTACATGTAATCCCACTGCATCTTTTGTGCACCCAGTCTAAACTGGGTACACCACAGAGCATTTTCGCTTACTTCTTTTTTTGCATATTAAACATGGTTATGTCCCAGAAGACAGTAGTGTCCTATCTTCTTTCCTGTGAAATAAAACTTTTTGTCTTTGTTTTGTCAGTTCTAGGCGTTGCTTCTACATTTGGAATTTCTTTAATTCTTCAACAGATTCATCCCTGAGAACTAGGTCATCATTAAACAGAAGTTCCCACGGACAGCCGGTCTTAAACTTCTGTTGGAGTGTGGGTGTGTGTATGTGTGTGTGAAAAATAGGTGTACTGAATCTGTTTATATTTATTTATATTTAATGTGGTTAACATAGAAATCCTCTTCATCTTTACAAAGCTATCAACATTTGAATTTATGACCACCATGAGTGTGGGTGAGTGTGAATGCGTGAAAGAAAAACTGAAATGAAAAATGGAGTGATAGAGAGATAGAGAGAGGAAGCGAGAGAACAAGGATGAAAGAGATATTCTTTATTCTAAGCATCCCAAACGATACATCCTTCTTTGTAAATGGGATTATTATAGTAAAGCTGTGTAGATGGTGGTATTTATCAAATGTCCAAAGTTCAGTACTGTCAGTTATTTTACCAATTCATAAATCCTCAGAGACATATAATCTATATAAATTATTAACAAACAACATTCTGTTCTAGGAAGAAAAAGAATTCAAGAAATATTCTGACAATGTTACCATATTTTAGTTATTAAAACACTTGACTCCACAAAGAAGAAACTCAATTGTATCACAGTTCATTTTACTCTTTTGCTTGAAAAGTTTGTAAGATATTTCAGGCAAAATTTCTATAAACCACAATTCTTTCAACCTGTACATCATCTATTTGAGTAGAAACTGGAATTCCGAATAGTTCCTTAGCATACTTTCTATCAATTTGAATTTCTTTTTTACTACTTATGAGGATAAAATGTATTTAAATAAATGGTATTTATCTTCAATTGTTGAAGTTTAACTAATCTTAATATTTCTGTTTAAGACCTGTATAGTATACACACACATATATATATATAGTTAGTTAAAGGTCTAATCTTGACTCCACCTTCAGTCAGTCAGCTCAGCTGAAAATTTTACATACTATAAATAGAAATCTTCTAACAATGTCAGAAATAATATGAATAAAGGAAATTTTTGTTGAAATTTAGTATTTATAAAAAATATAAATAAGACAAAAAAAAAAAGAAAAATTCCTATTTCCATCAAGACATATTTATATAAAAAATAGCATTAGATAAAAAATAAAAGAAAAATAAAAGTTTATTTCCAGGGTATAGAAAGTC
Source organism: Octopus bimaculoides (assembly GCF_001194135.2). Taxonomy (NCBI): domain Eukaryota; kingdom Metazoa; phylum Mollusca; class Cephalopoda; order Octopoda; family Octopodidae; genus Octopus; species Octopus bimaculoides. Next base: position 114,357,696 of record NC_068983.1, read on the forward strand.
TTTCTGCAGTTAAACAGGTTATGCTTCGGAACAGCAAACATGCTCGCTCCATTATTTAAAACTAAAAGATATACAAGAACAAAAACATCTTTGAAGCAATGGTTGAAATGTTTAGTTACTTAACTCTTTATGCTTGGTTTAAGTCAACACAGGTGAACTAGCTTTCCTGAGAAAAAGATTATTTTTCAAATACTTCACCCAACATATCAGGAAAAAAAAAGAAAATGAAATATATATATATAAAAAAAAAAGGACAAAGTGGTTGTGACCCAGTATTTGAGAGCATGTGTCATTTGGGGCTGTGGTTTAACTGGCACTTAAGCACAGTAAAACTAGATTTACAGAAATAGACAGAAATAGAAACAAGAAAAATGTAGTAATTAATTTTCCTAAAATGGTATCAATTAACCAGTATTCTTAGCTATGTCTACTTATTAGCAGTGACAATGATTTTGTTCAGCTTGTCTCATGACAGCCTTTTATAAACATCAACTGGCAACACATTCAGTGACATCACTTTCAGCTTTAACCTTCATAGAAGAGTTTCATGGTTCATAAAACAGACAGGAGCAATGTTTGAACTGAGCAAAATGAAGCAAGAGAAATTGAAATAAGGAGAATCGAGGAATATATTTAGAATGAGAGTAGAACAAGTGTGTGAGAGAGAGAAAGAGAGAAAGAGAGCAAGAGAGAGAGAGAGAGAGAGAGAGAGAGAGAGAGAGAGAGAGAGAGAGAGAGAGAGAGAGAGAGAGAGAGAGACAGACAGACAGACAGACAGACAGCCAGACTGACAGAGATCAAGTGAATGTGATTGTGTATGTTTGAGAGTAAGTGAATACATGAGAATGCATGAAAATGAGTGTGAGGGCAAATGTATATACATAAATGTATGAGTGGTCAGGTATGTTTGTAGATGAAATGAGTGGATATATGTAAAGTTGAAGTGATTGGGTATGTGTGATTGGTAAGCATGTTCAGTTCAACAGTTTTAAATAATCTTTTTTTTTATGGCTATGTCATCAATCTCTAATACCAGGTACAACTTTACATATTGCATCAATTCTATACAAAGAACACTTGTATAAAGTTATAAGGACAAAACAGAAAGGGCTACCTGTAAGTTTCTGTAAATGCTACAGTATCAAAACAATATGTAACTCCATGTAAAATCACAAGGAAAATGAAGATCTTATAAGGGTATAATATATATGTATCATATATTAAAATATATATATCATAGTATAATATAAGGGTACAACATATTCTTTTCTACTATAGGTACAAGGCCTGAAATTTCTTTTTGCAGGGGAGGTCGTTGATCAAGTTGACATCAGTGCTTGACTGGTACCTATTTTATCAACTCCAAAAGGATGAAAGCAAAGTTGACATCAGTAGAATTTGAACTCAGAACACAAAGATGGATAAAATGCTACAAAGCATTTTGTCTGGTGTGCTGATAGTTCTGCCAACAAGCTCTATAAGGGCATAACATATCAAATCATAATATATAATGATTTTTTATCGTTTATTTGTTTTAGTTATTGGACTGCACCCTTACTAGGGCAGTGCCTTGAAGGACTTAGTCAAATAAATCAATCCCAGTATTTATTTTTAAGTCTGGTACATATTCTACTGGTCTCTTTTGGTGAACCGCTACATTACAGAGATGTGAATGAACCAACATTGGTTGTTAATTGGTGTGGAGGCAACCACATATACACCCCAACCCCCACACATACATTCAATATGCTTCCTTACAGTTTCTGTCTACCAAATTCACTCACCAGGCATTGGTCAGCGTGGGGCAGTAGCAGAAAACACTTGCCCAAGATGCTGTATGGTGGAACAGAACTTGAAGCCACACAGTTGCAAAGTTAGCTTCTTAACTATACAACCATACCTATTATAATCAAATATAGGGATTACGTATTTCAACTTTCACTTCTATCATCATCATCATTTAAGGTCCGCTTTCCATGCTAGCACGGGTTGGACGATTTGACTGAGGGCTGGTGAAACCAGATGGCTACACCAAGCTCCAATCTGATTTAGCAGAGTTTCTACAGCTGGATACCCTTCCTAAAGCCAACCACTCCGAGAGTGTAGTGGGTGCTTTTACGTGCCACCGGCACGAAGGCCAGTCAGGCGGCACTGGCAACGGCCACGCTCAAAATGGTGTATTTAATGTGCCACCCGCACAAGAGCCAGTCCAGGGGCACTGGCTATACTTCTTCATATTTTATCATATTTCATAGATAATTTTTTTTAAGATGCATATCTAACTAATCTTCGCAGGAACAGTATATTTGAAGATTCAGCATGATTCAGCAATGAATAAATAAAATTAGAGTCAATAAAATGTTTTGAGATGGAAAAGTTTTATCCAATTGAAAATCCAAAGAATTCTAAAATTAATATTAGTATATCTGGAATACCTTTACAGATGAAGAGACAATGCACAAAAATGAAATTTAACTCTACTTAACAAAAACTGAAAAGTGTCCTAAAAGAAGTCATATAAAAAATATGTATAAAATTGCTTTGAAAAATGAAATTATCAGCTCTGAAACTATAACAATAATTACAACCTTTGATTTTAAATAAAATGATATTCAGCTCAACAAAAACTATGCCATATATAATTTCAATCACTCCTTTAAAAAAAAAAAATAAATAAAAGGAAATAAAGCATTTTACAGATGATAAGAAACAAAAAGAACCGAAATATAGAGAAAATCAACTACATAACATGACAAAGACAATAATAATATGGATAAATGAATGGATATAGATAGATCAATGTCATACAACATGACACTCAAGATAATATTTGTTAGTGCCATGATACAGCATTTGCAAGCAAAGAAATAGCAGATATGTTGAGACACAGAATGGAAAATCACATAGATCTTATCTGTTCTATGGCACATGGAGGGTGACGGAAAGGAAGGTGAGGAGAGGAGTAACTGAACAGAAGAAAGCAAATGTAGTTCTTTTAGAAAACAGCAACAACACTGACTACAAGAGCAACAACAAAAGTACAACAAATAATTCCAGTCACAGTGAATCAAAATCTTAAGTCTATATTTACAAGCCAACTTTTATATAAATAACTTTTAATTGAATACATATACTATACATATGCACACACACGCATATGTATGTGTGCATATGTGTTTGAAAGTATGAGAAAGAGTGAGAAAAAGAGAGAAGTTAAAGTCAGCAGAATATGTACACAAAAACAGAGGTGCGCATGCACACACACACATATATACATATATGCCTAGAAATTTGAACACACACACACATGCACATATTTGTGGTTAATGGTTGACTTTGGAAATGAAAAAAAAAATTTTTTTAAACATGAAGTACTCAATTCGTTGAGTAGAGGAGAAAAATACCATTTATTAAATAAATGACTCAGACAGTATAGTACTAGTTGTCTCCTTAGAGAAGAATTCATCACTCAGACAAATTCTTTACTGACAACAGAACTAGCACTATAAGAGTCATTTGTTTAATATATATATATATATATATATATATATATATATACACTCAGAGTAAGAGAGATTTACAGTTTCAAACTAAAGTAAACTTTCAAAAGCAAACAGTAAGTACAATGTTAAAATAACTAGATGAAAAAAAAAAAAAAAAATTAAGTATAGTTCATTCAGTCATTATCTGCAGATATGAAACAAAATATGGGATATGAAGCTGCTGCATCTTCAATATAAATTGAATTTATTATCATTATATTTTTTTTCTGTCACCTCTTTGCCTTAATTAAAAGCATCATACATTGTCTTAGAAGTGATGCTAGTAGGACTGGTGAGAAAAAAATGGCATCCCTCTTCAGAATTTTTTTTAGAAAAATGAGAGAGAGAGAGAGAGAAATAGAGCAATGGTATTGGGTGGAGACACCACTGAAAGCAATTCCAAACCAAAATGTCAATGAAACTAAACAGTCAGGGGGAGGGGGTTATCAGAGGCTGGTAACTACCATAATAAATGAGCTGCTGATGAACCCATTTTCAGAAGTGGTAGTGGTGGTTGGGGGAGGGATGAATACTTCAAGAGACACAGGGGGAGTAACAAATCAAGTGAAACGAAGCAAGACCCTAAATATCCTTTAATCTGTCTAGCAAATAACATACTACTACTACTGCAACCGCCCTCCACCATCACCATTGCCACAACTATTATGACTACTACATTTTAAGAAGGCTAAATGGTGTGGTGCATGTTGGATGGGAGTTGTGATAATAATAAAAAACAGACTATATATATATATATATATATGTGTGTGTGTGTGTGTGTGTGTGTGTGTGTGTGTGTGTGTGTGTGTATAAAGTGAAAAAATTGCAAAAGAAAATTAATAATAATGATTTCTCATTTAAGCCGTAATTTTGAAGAGAAGGAATTAGTTGATTACACCAACTCTAGTATTTGACTGGCACTTTATTCTATCAACCCTGAAGTGATGAAAGGCAAACGTGACCTCCATGGGATTTGAACTCAGAACAGAAAGAGCCAGGAAAAATAATGTATGCATAATGATATCAACTGTTTCTAATTTAGGCACAAGGCCATCCATTTGGAGTGGATGAGGTCAGCCAATGCCTTTGACCCTAATACTAAACTGGTACTTTTTTAATATCAACACTGAAGGGATGAAAAGCAAAATTGGTCTTAACAGAATTTGAGCTCAGACCATAAAGAGGTAGAAAAATCACTGTGATGTATTATTTTTCCTGATGTTTTAATATTTCTGCCAGTCCACAACCCTTTATAATAATCATAATAATAATTGTTGGTAACATTTCATTAATCTGTTTTTTACTGCCACAAGAGTGATGACTTATGGGACACAATTTGGACAGTATGCAAAAGATGTTGACGGGTTTATACAGGAGTCAGATGAATGAGAGAAAAGTAAAACAAAAAGACAGCGTTCTCTGAGAGGAAGAGCACCACATACAGCCAATAAGGAACAGTACATGTCATGGGGTACCCTGATGACCAAAGGGTAAAATTCACTCTATCAGCTGTTACTCCCTGGTTTATAAGCATCTTCTGAGAGGAAGTACACTTACTTGGAGCCATACTTGCCACTGTCACTCACATTTCAACATCTTCATCTTCTGCTTCAAGAGGAATCTGAATTGCCAAAGGGGAATGTGTCTGTCCTCTGTCCTCTCTGTTGCATCTACTACACAACCTATATTGTCTTAATCACTAAACAGAGGAAAACTGCTTGATTAAAGTAAGGTGAAGGGTTGATTTTTTTCACAATGGACATGGCTAATAATTAGTTCTGTTCAACAAATCTCCACTTGCTAGCAATGGTTGAACATTAAATGAGGATATGCAAAATGGCTTTATCACTCTATGCACAGCCTGGATAAGACCAGCTGACAGCATTCCACAGCCTATAGAATCTTAAACCAGCAATATCCTTTGGAGGCATTGTTAACTTCCTGAAGTCATCCATAATCCTCAGGTTGAAAATCCTCCAATACAGACCAGCAAGTTGATTTTCATTGCTGCCTAGAATTCTCTCACAAGTTATCATTCTTCTCCACCACTAATCCTTTATAAGAACGCCAATGTAAAGGTTCCAGAGGCTACATGACCCATCTGGCAGAGGGCTGTGTATGCCTTACACCACTCATGGTCTTTTCTTGAACTAAGATTATAGCATTATTGAAGAGTCAAGTTGTGACAAAATATACTTGACAAATAGTGATCATGCCCATCCAGCAATCTTTGCAAATGCTACAGTCTTGGCACATGTCTGCACATCAACCACAGCATACTAAACCCTTCACAAAGCAGGTGTTGTCAGCAAATAAATCACCTGATGAGTATAGGGTTCTCTTCTACAAGAAGCAAAACAGCAGAAGTCCCAATCTAATAAGGTGAGAACTGGTGAAAGGCATGATAATTAGGTGGTAATATATATAATGATGAAGGTGGCAAGCAGGCAGAAACATTAGCATGCCGGTATTTCGTCTGTCTTTATTTTCTAAGTTCAAATTCCGCTGAGGTTGACTCTGCCTTTCGTCCTTTTGGGGGTCGATAAATTAAGTACTAGCTGCATACTGGGGTTGATCTAATCAACTGGCTCCCTCCCCAAAAATTTTGGGCCTTGTGCCTGGAGTAGAAAAGAATATATATAATGATGATTTACGCATCTGCTATCTCTGCCTGACCTTTCAGAAATGGCTTTCACTCAACCTATTTGTAGTAGAGACTGGCTACTCTACTTGTAACTCAGTTCTATTCCTGACTACTTGGAAATTTGGACTGAACCAGATTCCAATCATTTTAATTGGTTCAGCAATCTACAATGCTGACTGGTAATATGGACTTCCCTCTCCAGTTGACAAATAAACTATACAATAAAGGTTTGTAAATTATCATGAATGTGCATTCATAAAGCTTGTAGCTAAAATTGCTGACCTTCAGAAAAGTAAGGGGTATTTTCATTAATGAAAGATTAATGAGCAGGGAAAAATAAACCATAAAACTATGAAAAATATAAATAAAATGTTTTTAATTAGGCATGAAACCTCAGGCAAGTAGAGGTAAGTGTCTTGCTCAAAGAGAAACCACAACACCTGCAATGAAATCTGAACACCAACAAGAATAAGATGGGAAGAGTATTTTGGTAATTAGTGCCAAGATTTCTGATATTTCCTCACAACAATTCAATAGTTGCTGCCAAAGTCTGTTTCCACAGCCCTGATGGTTGAATTAGCTACCATAATAAATGACATCAGTGGAACTGCTTTATTGAATAGGGCAGAGAAAAGAGAATGGAAAAAAAAGGTAAGTAGGATCACCTTTGACATGGCAACAATGAGCTGAAAGTAGTTTGGATTATAAGTTATAAATAAACAGAACTTGTTAGTTCAATTTACCAACCAAATTTTAAATTCTACTTTTAATATTATTATTATTACTATTATTATTATTATTATCCATATTCATATTCCCAAGGTCTGTAAAAATTGCATTAATATTTATGTCAGGGTCAATAGACTGACAGACAGTCTGAGTGAGTAATGAAGAGACAATTCAGGCTATCAATATTCAATATTATGACAACTACTGCTGCTGCTGCAGATTAATTAAGAAGGATACTTCCAGCAAGCCAAGTGTGTGAGCTGATTTTGGTTCCTGGCAGAAGCCATTTTCACTTGAGTACCACAAATAATTATTCTTATGAAATGCATCAATGACACAGCTTCATATTTTCATCCTCTTAAAATATAAAGGCCTTTATGCCTTGTAAAAATAAATCCTAAATAAACAAACAATTATTTGATATTAATTATCTTTCTTAAAACCAATTCTCTACTTTTAAGTCTTTAAGAAAAGCGTGATTGACATAAAATCTTACTTCACCTCCCTAATAAATCAGTAAATATTTTGTCAGCGCATGATGTCAATAATTTTATGCTTCTGCAGCAACATTTACTTTTTAATTTCTTAAATCATAAAATTTGTTTCACTGCCCAACTGCAGCTGGCTTCATTTCACACATCACTTATACTTTTGAGAAATTCATGATTGCCTCAAAATCTTAACATTTCCTATTTCTCTGACTAAAACTTTGTACCTATTTCAAAAATCTAATATCCTATTTTTAAAATTCTGAAGTGAGAATCATGGTAGTGGGTGGTATATTTTGTAACTCGGTATTATCCATTGTAAATAAAATAAAAAAAAAAAAGCTCATATACCATGAGTTTTGCAGATGTTAAATTATATTCTTGAGCAAGGCACTAATCTTTACTTGGTCAGTAGCCAAGCTGATGTCAGTGTGGTATGATTGTGCTTTATCTAAATTCATACTAACAAAAGAGAACGATTCTGGTGCCTAAGCAAATGAAGATCTCCATAACAACCATGCTAATCTGGTGCCAAAGAAAGGTGTATATAACTGAGACTAGCAAACAGAATTGTGTATATGTGTATTTGAGATATATATATATATATATATATATATATATATATATAGGTATAATTATGCATTAAAATAGCCAATGGTTAAATAAATATAACAAGCACTATTTTGCTCAACCTGGCAGCAAGAGCTATTCTCCAAAAACAGACAAGTGAAAGAAACAAAATTACATATCTTTAAATTCAAGATACTAATTGTCTTTGGGGTGGGGAGAAAAAATATTTGCAAATTAATTTCTTAGAGATTTAGATAAGAACAATTATTCTGAGTTTAATATACTTCAGAATAACAAAGTAAATTATATATCTGAATTAATCTAAAAACCTATGTTGGTATCTTAAAAAAGACTTTTTTAAAAAAAAGAAAGAAAAAATTTCCAAACCACCTTCAGTTTCACTACAAAATCTTGTAGTAGTACCCACCCATTTAGCTGTGGCCATGCTGGGACACATGGTACATAAAAAGATAATGCTCCACTCTTTACTGGAAAAAGTTCTGCAACAGTTCATAATATACAAAACATTTCTATACACACACACACACACACCTTGCCACCATTAAATATATATTGAATGCATATACATACATTATATATTCAATGGTGGTAACATACTGGTGTGAAATGCAATTAAGCAAATCAAAGTACTCAATACTATTTGTAAAAAGTGGAATATTTAATACTATATCACCTTAGGATCTGGAATATGAAACTCCAAGTTAAGAGGTCTTATGGTAAGACAAAGATTATAGTAAGTAGGAAAAATAACAGGACTGTTCTTTTCAGGAAAATGGCTTTGCTTGATATGTAGTAAAGGAGTAGGTATAAGCTTCATAATCTAAACCCAATGCAAGCTATGGGCATATAAGAAATGTAGAGAAATTATAAGCAAACTAGAGAATGTAAGCTTAATATGTGATAGATACACTGATGCAGTTTGTACTATGAGCACACCAGAAATAGATTCTCTTAAATGCTTGGATGGCTCACTAGAAGTTGTTAATAACTTTTGTTACCTAGGAAAGCAAAGTAGCCTGAGTAAGAATTGGTTGGAGTTCAGGGAGCTACTTCCAATGTTAGCAACAAAGGCATTTTCCCTCAGAGAGAAGGGCAGATTGTATGATATTTGTGTAAGAACTGTGATACTGCATCATAGTCAGTCATGGACCTTGATTGTAGAGGATTTGAGAAGACTGGAAAAATAAAGCAAGCATGCTCCATTGGAAGTGTAATGTAAGTGGGCATGAACAGTATAGTACAAATGTGCTGAAACAAAAACTGGGCATAAAAGAAACAAGATGTAGTGTGCCAGAAAGAATACTGCACTTGTATGGACAGGCAATGTATTTGAAAGAGGACAGTTTCATAAAGAAGTGCCAATTACTTAATGTAGATAGCGCTTATGAAAGAGAGAAACTCAGGAAGACGTTGCATGAAGTGGAGAAGGCTTACTTTCAGGGCCTTGAGCCTCATAAAAGATGATAAAGAACCAGAATGACTGGTGATATGTGGTTCACAAAAAAACCTGGCCAACTCAGTGAAACTGAGTTCTGGAAGCGCTGTGCATGTATACATGTACACGTCTGAGCCTTTCACTTAATTTCCTCTTCAAGGCACTCCCACCACCCATCATCCCTCTAACTACCACTCTTCCTTGAAACCACTTACTTCTCTTACAGCTAAATGGGTGGATACTACTTGTCCATCCTACATCTATTAATACTGTTCTCTCCACCCACACTTTACATTGATCAGCCCCATTTCCACTGAGACATCAAATTATCTCACCTCCACTATCATGTCTCTCACAATCCTCATACACTACACCTGTTTCTGTCTATGGCCTCCACACTCCCACAACCTACCCAATCACATATCATCTCTCTCTCATCCTCCTCCTGTCTACTATATCATCATTACTATTCTGCTGTTCTCTCCACCTTTTTTTATGCACTGTCAGTCATCTCCTACTTCTCCCAGCCCATGCATTAGTGGTCATCCTTCACACTTTATCCATCCTTAAACCCCACCCAATCTTTATAGTTGTTGCCTATTTCCCCTCCCCTATTACCCATCTCTCACTCTCCATACACTCCTGCGACATCCACTCATTCACAATCCTAGTTCCTCTTTCTCACTCACTTCAGCTCACTTTGTATCTCGAGGGTCCACTCACACACCTCATCACTACTATTTTTATCTCCTTCCAGCTGCACCTGATCACTTCCACCCTCTCTTCCAAAATATGAGTAGTCATGTGGCTGCAGCAAGAAACCTGTTCTGCACTGATCTCTTACCCCCTCATCTCCTATCAAAAAGCTGCCTCCTCAGTGTTCATAGTCTCGCAAACTGCATGTTTTGGTGGCATAAAAAAACAAAGCACCCAGTAATGCTATAAAGTGGTTGGCATTAGGGAGGATATCAAGCCATTGCAACAAATCATGCCAAAGCAGGCACCCAAGCATGATGCAGTCCTTGGGGCCCATCGGATCCTGTCAAGCCATCCACGCCATGCCATGATGATAATGATGATGATTACAAATCCTTATTTTTATTTATCTACAGTCTTCAAAGACAACAAGAGTAACACATTGGACATTGAACAACTTTTAAACTGTTTGAAGAAATCATATGATCAGGAACTTAAAAACAAAAAATAACAGAACCAATGGTAAACAATTAAAATTGCACTATAATCATGGATATAAGTGTGAATATTTGAATGTGTTGTGTGTGTGTGTGTGTGTTCATATGCATGCTGTTACAGATTTATTTAAAGAATTGCTTTGAAGTAATGAAATATAGGTAGTAATTTTTTTCTTTCCATCAGCCAGTCTACGAGATGCGTTTTCTGTTCACTGTATTGCTTGCTCTCTAATTCTCTAATATTAACATTTAGCTGAAAAATCAGTCACCATATTGAACCACTACTGCTATCACCTGCCCACCCACTCACCCAAACACCATCACCTGCACTACAACAACCACTGCCAATATCATTGTCATTAAGATCATTATACAATTGTTCCCAGCTCAAGTATCAATGGCAGCACCACATTCATTTCCTGAGACTGATTGCAGATCACACTAGGCGAAATAGTGTAACAAACACAACAAAGAAGGCAATGATTAATTTCTCTCTTCAATCAACTATATTATATTACACTTACCAATTTACTCTATTACAATGTACCATGTACTCAAAGATCATATCTGTAACATAGCTAACAGAACCTAAAGTAAGGATTTAGAGGCCTCTTAATTACCACATTTAAAGCTTACACCATATAAAGATGTATGATTTATATAATGCTGAATCCTAATTTAAGATGGTTATTTATGTGTGTATTCATACACAGCTACAGCAAAAAGAAAAATGAACTTATAGTAATATGAGTGAAAGTTTACAAGTCCCATAGTAGTCAGCATTTTGGTAGTCAATGTTTTTAGTTACCAATTACTTTTCCTAGAAATCACCACTTAGTGATGAAAGCAACCAGAAGAGTGAAGTGTAAATTTCCACCTGCCATCAATGAGTGGTATATCACAAGTACCAAAACAAGATATGCTGAATATTATAAGTAAACTTCAATATTGGTTTACAAAATAAGTGCCATGTGTTTTAGATACAGTGTACTCTGTTTACATAGTGAGTAGAAAATATGAAAATAAACATATATTCTTTTCTGCTCTAGGCACAAGGCCCGAAATTTTTGGGGAGGAGGACCAGTCGATTAAATCTATCCCAGTCTGCAACTGGTACTTAATTTATCGACTCCAAAGGATGAAAGGCAAAGTTGACCTCACCAGAATTTGAACTCAGAACGTAAAGACAGATGAAATACAGATAAGCATTTCACCTGGTGTGCTAACATTTCTGCCAGCTTGCTGCTTTGAAAATAAACATATATTGCATAAGTGTATTTGTAGCTCAGTAAGGTGGACTTTAATTTCAATGGTGGACTTAATTTGTCACCTGTTTAACACCACACTTGGTTCTTGAGTACTTTTAGCAGACTGCACACCATTGTAAGGATTCGGATTTGATACCTATTCTGAAAATATCAGAATCCTCTCCTCTTCTCACCAATAGTTGCAGAGGCTCAGTGAGAAGGTCAGGGGTAAGCACTGCCCCTTGTCCTTTGACTTGGCCATCGTAGAAAGAAAAAGAAAAAAAGAAGGGTGCCTGAACAATCCTCCCCTGACTGAGTCTCATAAGAAGATTTGTTTAGAATAAAATATGTAATTTTGTATTCATTGATTTGGAATTATATTTCTTATAGCAAAAATATTACTGTTATAAGACATGCAGTTTTAGAGTGTTGGTTGATGTGAGAATCAGAGTATTTAGCAAGGAACAAAGCAAGAAGGTTGGAATATTGGAACAAAATAGTATTTGTTAATAAACAGTAGACAGTGGTAGTACATATTAACTATGACCTTGCCTTTGATAAAGTTTATAGCAACTAAACCACTACAGCGTTATGATAAAAAGAGAGACTGAAAACAGTTGACTGCATGGATAAATATCACAGGTGAAATTCAAACATAATCTCCATTAAAGTCACATCTAATAATCATATTGATTAAACGATAGATACACATATACATACACACAATATCCATGCATAGAACCAATAACAACATCAAAACAGGACACCTACAAAATGAAATCTATTTGGATAAAAATAACACATCTATACAAAAGAATATGAAACTATAAGACAGATACATGGTAAAATGCCTAGCATTATATTATCAAGCTTTTATGCCAGACAACATCTTTCTAGAATTTAGTGGAAAGAAATATCTTCAATAGAAAAATTCAAATACATTACAATGAGGTTTTTCCATTTTTTTTCCCAACTTAAACATTAACCTTTCAACTATAACAGAAGTATCCTACATGTTTCAATGGGAAGTTGCTAAGAGACCACATAAAGTTCCCAACAAATTATGCTTGATGTTTATCTGCCTATACAATGAGTTATTACTATTAGCCATATAATGAAAATGTGACAACACAAAATATTACAAGCACATGAACAATAAATAGCATCCTTCTAATGTGCATACAAACAGAAAATAAAATGGAATGGCCTCCCCATGTAGTATTGTAGGCACGAAATGGACAGGGTTGGGAGCTGAGGGCCGGGTTGGGTTGGGGAGACAATCACAGCTTGAGTGAGCTATTTTAAACTCATACTTAGGTGGAATCTGTAGTTCCCTGTTTTGTCTGTCTGTATCTGTTTCTCTGCTTCTGAAATACAAAGAGTCATAGTAAATTGTCTTATAATCAACTTGAAAGATGTCCTTCAAACACACACACACACACATACAAATACGATGAAGAACAAAATAAATAAATAAATATATAAATAAAACATTTAATATTTCAGGGCGAAGCAGAATAATAATTAACAAAAAAAAAAAAAAAAAGCTTATCTGAGGCAGTTTGGCTGGGAACAAACTATAAAGAAAAAAAAAAACAACTGACTTTCATGTAAGAAAAGTAACAACTAGAATACTGAGAAAACTTTTACAAAAAAAGCAGAGAGAGACTATCAGATAAAGACTTTTTAAGATAAAGGAAGTATAAAATCTACTTGACATGATTTCCATCATTATTACTGAGAAGACAGGTAATAAAATACTGATGCTTGTTGTTCCAGAACTTTGTTTCAGTTACAAGAAAATACGCAACAATATTAGAATATTGAAAACAGGATTTTTCTCTTCATTCAGCATTTTTAGATTAGTTAATGCTAACCACACCCCAGATAACTCATTGACTGTGATGTCACATTAATGTAAGGTTTATTAACGTGTGTGTGTGAGAGAGGGAGAGAGAGAGAGAGAGAGAGAGAGAGAGAGAGAGAGAGAGAGAGAGAGAGAGAGAATTTAGCATCATATCAAATCTCCAGCCTCAGAAGCCTTTGAAGCAATGATAAAACAAAATCTTCAGTGCCAAAAATTGCCAGTCTTCATAAATACATGCTGTTATAACTAATTGTCTTTCTACATTTTTGTTTTTTTTGTTTTTCTCCTTTCCCAAGATTTGGCTGCAAGTAAGTATGAAGGTGGCTAAATGATGAGTGAGCTGTTAAGACTTGGTAACTGACTGATCAAAGTTCTCTACAACATACCACGTAAGATTATCAGTTTCACACTGAACCACAGACTTGGTGTTAGGATCATAAGCAAAATCTATTTACATTGCATTCTTCAGGCTACATTGAAAATACATATTTCACATTCGAGTGTTCAGTGTTAGGAACAGTACTCAATGCTAATAAGAAAACTCACATCAAACATTTGTGCAAATACTGAAGTTGTTTTTAGAACCAACAAATTCATGCTAAAATGGAGAAATAAGATTTATTTAGAAATATATGAGCATGCATACTTCTCATATACACACAAACCAAAAATATTGTTATGGGCAATGTGGAATGTGGTCTTTTAAAAGCCATCAGGTAATTAAATTTCGGAAGAAATTTTTTTCTTAAATGATGATTTATTTGACTAGAAAGTGTTAGTATATTCTAATTTAAGAGTAAATATGATATGCCATAAGTATATGTCATATATTTTGTCATATCATATAAAATATAGTCACATTATGACCATACAAAAGTAAAGATGGTATCACACTACATCGATATAACTGTCACTTTGTCATATCATTGTTATACAATAGTAGATATAAAATCATGATTTGTTTTACATAATGCTACATATAAATATTACAATAGTAACAAAGTAATATGAATTTCATGGAACTTAACTCTAGCTTTGTTTTCAAAATCAATCTATTTTCTTGCTCTACTTAAGTTTTCTCCAGCTCAGTCATTGCTCAAAGCTGTGTGTGTGCATGCATTGTGTAGCAATATGATGCTTAAATGTACCCATCAAAATATGACGGACTGAAACAGAAAAGATGAGGCTAGCTGTACACTTCTCTAGTAACAAGAAATTAATTGCATACATGTAATTACAGTTCCAGACAAGCTGCTGCATTATCAGCCATGGAAGAACAGTAAATACAAGTAGGATTTACAAGATAAATAATACTAACAACAAAACCTTGATTTCTCTCCAAATCATTTCACAAAAAGGGAGAATAAACAGTCCATAATATTACTAGAACAAAGAGTTGCATACAAATGAAAAATAAAAAGTAAATTTCAACATGAAATGTCATGAAATGCTTATTTAAACCTACAGCTGATAGCTTTAATTAATAGATGGAAGAATTAAAATAAACCCATATCAAATGCAGAACTTATAATTACTGCTTAGAAAAGACTAATTAAAATAGTCCAAGAATACTTGATTTTCACATTTAGTTCATTCTCTCCCACCACAGCCAGCTGTTTATAGAAGAAATACTTTTGCTATCTTTGATTTATATTCAGTTCAACAGAATATTAATTAAAGTTTAAACCAGTTAACAATGCCACTAACTTAAGGGAATTGTTTTAATTGGTATATCATTTTTGATTTTACTTTGTGCTGTGCAATTCAACAACTCAGGCCTGTAAAGTAATGATTAACTTCTACATGCAGCATGGTTTCAATACCTTATACATTTTCATTCTAGCAAGGACTATTAATATTTCTTAGTAACAAAGAAAAGGAACTGCATTGAAACTGTTCTTCATTAAACTTAATGAAACATGAGTTTTAGTTCATAAGACACTGTATTTCAACATTATTAATGACAAATAGAACTTATACACACACATGTATACATACATTTGATTCACACATGTACATGCATACATATACAAACATATACATGTGTATATAAGATGTGGGAAAAAAGAAGGTTACAAAACCCCAGAAAATCTCATACAAGCCATTCCTTAGAGACTCAACTTCATAACATTAATGGAAGGAACAAACCAACTCTTGGATAAGAGATCTGTGAATCCCAAAAACATTTCTCAATGATTGTTTTCCTGGCCTCAATGGAAAGTTTTATTATTTTCATTTTGGGTCCTAGTTACATTATTTTCAAACATCAGAAGGATCTAAAATTTTAAAACCACATTCGATAGAATACTTGTAGAGTATAAAGCTAAAATATATAATAAACCATATCCTTCACCAATATATATTTGTTACAGTTTTAATATATTTTGGTAGTAGATAGTTGTCAGATATCTTTATATGATGTTATATGTTAATCGTACATTAAATGCGAAGAACTATCCCAAAAGTTTAGAGAAACACTGCTGTGATAGATAGTTTGAACAGATGCGAATTTTGATCATCCGTTGTATAAATAAATGCTAAAATTAGAAAGAGAAAATATGTTCAATTAGAGCAAAATCTTGACCTATTTTGAAATGTTTGTTCTACGTAATATCTTAATTGATTATCAACCAGAAATCTCTTGAACATTTCACAAACTTTTTAAAATTTTTACTTGGATAAGATGTGCAAGCTAATCTGACATCAGAATATTATCAGGATTGTTAAAATTAGTGGAATAAGTGTTTTCATAGCTTGTAAACTGAATGAGCATCCTTAAATTAATCCAGTCAAGTATATTGAACTAAAATATTTACTAAACATCTTAATAGACAAAACTTTCATAATAAATGGATAAAATAGATGATGTAAAAAGAAAAAAAAAAATTGTTTGAATAAAGCTAATTACAGTAATGAAAAAAAAAATCATTTCAAAATTTCAGGGTCCAAATTCAATTTACTATAGCAATAAACAAATCCTCAGCTGTTAAAAACTTCAGCCATTAGAGTTCGAGATTTAAGTATGTAAAATATAGGAGAGAGACTCTCTGCAGCAAGACTGCTTGCGATGCAGTCAGATGTGTAGATGTGATGATGACTAACTACACACCAATTACTAATTTTTCAATGGCTACCAACAGCTAAATTTAGCTGTATGAAATTTATCAAAATTTCAAGCAAGTATCAAACAAATTGTTAATTTCTAAATGAAAGTAATATGTTGGTGCATTTAGACTTTTGTACAAAACACTTTGGATAAAATGCTAAATTTATCTCGTTTAAAGCGGTTGGGGTAAAAGGGAAGGATAGCATTATCCAAAAGTCTGGCTTCGTAGTTACTTTTGTAAAAGTTTTTTTTTTTCCCCAAGTAGATATAACAAAAGTATGGAAATATATGCACACACATGTTTATATATTTTTTTTTGTTTATAGTTTTAGCTTAGAGCTGCGGCCATGCTAATGCACCGCCGTGGATATGTATATATAAATAATTAAATATATATCATGGTATCAACCAGACTTTCAGATGTTGTCTAATGTGCTTCATATTGCTTTAGCTTTTGAATGACTCCACCTCACAGGTTAAGCAAATAGGCCTTGGTTGGAAGACTTATTCCATTACAGGATTACCCATTTGCAGTTGAGTGGACTGGAACAACCTGAAATGATGTGTTTTGCTCGAGAACACAATGGGATTCGAACCCATGATCTAGCAACTGTGAGTGCAATCTCCTTCTTATCACCAATACTCATCAGTTTCCAAGTAAGGTAATATTTCCCCATGTTCTTCAAACACAAAAAGCACAATGGGTAGGCATGACTTCACGGAACATTGCAAATGAACGACACCACTTGTAACATTTTGACAGCCATTTACAACTAGCATCTGATGTCAAGATAAGGATACACACATGCACACTCATATATGTATGTGTGTGTGTATGTATATATATATATATATATATATATACACACACACACACACATATACTTACACATATCTATAATGGTTTTTTAAAAATTATTGTCAACTAAATCCATTTACAGGTTCTTGGTTGGCCCAAGACTATAGAGAACATTTCTTTAAGGTGGCATGCAGTGGGACTGAATCCAAAACCATATTGTGAAGTGGTGCTTCTTGGCCTTTTGGCTAAGATCAAAATATGCATATATACACACACACACACACACACACATATATATATATATAGTGAAAGTTAGTGAGCTTTTATTGAAAACAAGGGAAAATATCTGAAGAAATTGCAACCAGAGTTCAAAGAAGGTATCCCTTTTATAAATGGTTACTTTTATCAGATTAATTCATGTTTACAACTCTTAACCAGTGTGAATTGAGAGTGGCATCTCATTCTAAAATTTACTACCTAAAACATAGAGCTATGTTAATTTTTAGCTCCTGTTTGAATCTCCTATGGCATCTTTGCTGAACAAAATATCTATAGCAATTAGGATCTTTATACTAGGTTTACAAGGTGGTAAGTTGGCTGAATTGTAAGAGTATTGGATTGAAAACTCTGTGGTATTTGTTTTGACTTGCTGTTCTTGAGTTCAAATCCCACCAAAGTCAACTTTGTGTCAAACTAAAACAAAGGCAGCATATTTCAACAGAAATAGAGAAAGAAAATAGTTAACTATCACCACTTTATAACTACCTTCCTAGATGGCATGGGTTCAAATTACCACAGTTCAAATAAATTTTTTATTAGGAATTATTGCCCTCCTAGATAGGTCAGAGGACTGTGTCTTGCTAGCACATTCCATTTCAGTAGGTATCTGTGGCAGCATTTTTTCATAGCACCAACACAAGAAAAGATTGTCAAATTCTCAACCAGATAAAAGGGTCCTCTCAGCTTACTAACCAAACACTTTAGGGAGTCTTTAATATATATATATATATATATATCATCATCATCATCATCATCGTTTAACAATGATATATATATATATATTTCATGTAGTCTTTCAATGAAAGATACCAGATGTATAAAGACAACCAGCACAGATAGAAAACAAGGTAAAATATTGTTTTCAACATGAAAATGTTCCAAAGTGATACTTGCAACTAGTTTTAAATATTATATCTGTCATATGAAGCTAAATGTGGTTGAAATTTTAGAAAAATGTTGGAGTAAAACAAAAAATTTAAAACTTGGGGTGCAAAAGTGAAGCCACTTTATATTTGAATTGAAATTAAATGATGGATCTTATTTACCATGAACTTCACTTTTGTATCATGTCAATTATTAATACAATACTAATATAGTTATTATTACTTAAATGCATAAAACTTTGGATATGAAATAGAAATAACAATAGAATTAAAGAATTAGTTCTCCTTATAAGGAATTGATCACAGGTCACAGGTTCTATTCGCCACAAATATATCAGTGTACAAAATAGCCATAGATTAAATATTAGTGTAAATAGTTCTAATTCTGTTCATTATAGATGATTCTTTTCCAAATGTAAAATCCTAGTAAAAAAAAAATAATAATATTTTTTGGAAAGTCCTTAAAATCTACCAATTGTAATAAAGTTTGTATCAAAAATTTAGCCATCTTAAAGCTTTCAAGTACAATCTATCTAGCAGTGCAACACAAAATTTTGTGTAAGGCCAAAATCATTTGTTCTCTGTAAGTGTTCTTATGACATAATAAATAGCACTTCTCTTCATCTAACTGATGAAAGCATTTGCAACTAAGTTGTATGTTGTTCATTAGGGCTGTCAGTACTTGATAAGCTTTAACTCACTTATCACAAAACATGTAGTTCTCAAAACGACAAGAAATATTGGTTTAATATTCATGATTTTTAGTAGTGATGTGCTTACCTCTACAGAGCTTGCAGAATGAAGCTTAGATATAGTACAAACAGTCAACCACCAAAATGTAGTAGAAATGGTAGGCTAGACCAGTGCTCTACGACCGTTTTCACTTGCGGTACACTTATATTCTTTTCAAAATTTAGCGGATTACCTAAACTAAAAATATAACTAGAAGTATAGGGGAAAAAAAGTTATAGGTTACATTGCGACACACCTAGCATCGTCTCGTGGCACACCAGTGTGCCGCGACATACACACTGCGATACACCTAGCATCATCTCGTGGCACACTCTCCGAAACGCCGGTTGCAGAGCACCGGGCTAGACAACAGAAAGTGATTAAGAGAGCAGCTAGTATTCTAAAATTCTATAAAAGCTCACAAAGGTTGTCATTTGTCATCCCTTTTCTATGAAATTTTCGACAAATATCGTTCTGAATGTGTAGATTACGATTATATTGGAATTTAATATGGAAAAAGTAAAAAAACATCGAGGGCTTGCATGCATACATACATACATACATACCGACCGACCGACACACGGCACAATTTTTTTCGAAATTTTAAGTTTCAGTATGTAATGTGTGTCAGTATGTGTACGATACCACCACTTCTTTTTTTTTCTTTTTTTAATTAAATTCGGTATAACCGTAATATACACCATCTGAAAGAATTAGAAAATTTCATTAAAAAATACCCATTTTCCTGAAAGTTACGAGGAAACAAAGCTGACTCGAGTGAATTTCACAGAACTCCTCTCTCCACCACAAATTCCGATATAATCGTAATCAACACCAACTGGAGCATATTTCTAGAAAATTTCATTAAAAAATATCTATATTTTTCTGAAAGTTATGAGGAAATAAAATTGGGTAGGTATGCCTGTATTGTTTCTTTCTTTGAGAGACTAGTGTTATTTGAGGGAGATTTGTGCGCCTATTTCCTTTAAATCTGCTAGACCAAAATAAGACATGTTCATCGAGACTGGTGAAACAAACAATCTTAACTAACTATTATTATGGTCATCAGAAGCATCTATATGGTAAAGATAATGTTCTTCGAAATATGTGCAGGCAAATTTAGCGATGAGATATTTGGCTTCAGAACAAGGCTTAAGGAAGTAAATAGAAATCCAGTCCGTGTCAGTTCTGCTTAGCTAACCACACACAGAACAATAAACATCGTAAATGAATGTTTAACAGGGGATGATGCTTAAAACCTGAAACAGCAACTAACGATAACGATTCAGCATTCAGTAACCATTACATTGGCTTCCAATAGGTGTAGATCAGACTGTTTGCAGAGTTAAAAATAAATTACAAGGCAATCAAAAGTAAAATCTAAATTAAAAAATAAAAATATTCCTTGACACTAATTCTATTAACTAATAACTAAAGTGTTAAGTTTTGACAATGTAGGAACAGTATGCGCAGGTATTATTGCACAAACTATTATATTTGTTTTTGTAAACTCCTTCAGAATGATGGGAATCCACTGAAAAGGGGGAAAAAGATCTAGAAACAAACTCCAGGCCCTGATTTGGCTGAGAGTCAAACAGTTTCTCTAAACCGCCTGTTATTTTTTTTAGTTATTGTTGTTTTCGGTTGTTATTTATGTCCTTTACACATTTGTTTTTCTTTGTTCCTCTTCCCCACCGAAATATAATGTTAAACCTGTTTCTAATTTAAAAAAGAAAACACCTACAGGATTTTCTTTCTGTAGTTGAGTTTTATCTGTTTGCTATCCGGTCATAAGCAACAGGCAGTCTCTGTTGACACTTAGCTTACAGACATTTGCCTGGTTTCGCTGTGCTCCCCCGCGAAACTTCTCTACCGGATATATCGGAGGGAGAGGGGGGGGAGTTGGTTTAGTAAACAGTACTTGAATGTAAGTTTTACAGGTGACCCTGTTTACATTCATATGTGCACGCACGCAAGCACACACATACACGTATATAAACACATAGAGAAAGAAAGAGAGAGAGACATACACACACAACCTCAGCCGTAGCAGAGCAGCAGTGGTGGAGATTAGTGATTAGGATTTGAGGTGGGGGACCGGAGATTGCTTCACACATGAAGCAGACTGAATAAAGATTTATAGGAGACAAAAGAAGGGTGAGGGAGAGACTGGGACAGTGAAATGAAAACAAAATAAAAAGATATTAACAACAGCCCACCACTAATTAAGTGGCTCCATTATTACTAAGGCGTTTTTTCCATATATGTATAT
>NC_068983.1:114380069-114384734 GCF_001194135.2 Octopus bimaculoides
TATATATATATATATATATATGAGAGAGAGAGCTTATGCTGCCATAAACAAAAATGTTTTAGCCCCTACCAAAATAGAAAACAGTAAATTTCCACTCGCATTTATTATCACTAAGTTTAAATATAGATTGCTTTAAATTGGACTTGATTTTGCATCATATCAGTGGCAGAGATTAGTTTGATGTGGAAGCAAGCCTGGAACCAAAGCTTTCACGTAATATGTATGTATATGTATGCACGTCTGCGTGTGTCCGTCATTACCAGTATATGTGTGCATACATTACAACTTACTTAACTGTCTAAACAGTCTACAGTAGCTGCTAGCAGTAAGTGAAGAGTGCGATGTGTTAGTGATGGTGGGTGAACACTAATTTTATTTTTATTTCATTTATTTATTTATTTTTCGAGTAGTGGTGATGGTGCACTGGTTTGATGGTGGTGGGGCTCATAAACTTTGAAGTGTATTTGATAAAGTCCACAGTTGTGCAAGTACACTAGTAGTTAAAATGATTATAGAGGTAAATGGCTTATCACGACTGTCCCCATCGCCACCACTAGTGCATGTATGTCACTAAATATTGAAGTGAAATAGAAGAAATCAAAAGACGGTAAACAAAATCAGGCTAAAATGTCAAAACCATTGCGGCAATAAACAATTTTTAAAAGACGTACAAGAAGATTACATTGCACCATATCATCCGACCTTGGTCGGTATCAGTTCTGAGGACTAGAAAGTTTGCATTTATGAGTACATGCTTGTAACAAACATTTTCAAGATTTGAAATAAAAACACTCAAGTAGAGATTAAGATATTAATTCAATCATACCAATGAAAGTAATGTAAGTGAATGTACAAGTTACTGGAGTACAAAATATCTTTGGTTAGAGGGAAATCAGCCTAGCCTACGGTAGGACTTCTCAAACTTTTTCTTCCAGTGTATTCACTTATCATATCCAACCGTGTTATCATACATATGCCTTGTGAAGAATATATAGTAAAACGTCTTAATACTATAAAATTATACAAAGGGTTTACTATCTAAATAGATAGATGTACAATTTCTCATAAATTATTATATTTGGAAGTCAAGACTTCCAATCAGTAATTTTATAATACTCTTTACTAAATCTGACGATGCACTATTGAAAAGTAGTGGTTTGTAATAGCTTTAAAGTTTCAAAGTTTTTACAAATTTCATATATTCTTAGAGTTTTTGTTGCATATCTAGGGTTAAGAATCCCTGTCCTGTAGTATTTAAATCCAGATAGCCATTCTTCTAAGATTTTTCTACATGCAATTAGTAGTTATTTGAATGGCAGTCAAGTACATTGATAGAGTGACTGTTGCTTGGATAGGAACATTACACAAATATCTATAAAAACTTGTTTCCTGACAAGCAATCACTGTTGAAATTGTAAACTAGTTTTGAACAGAATTTTAGGCCAGTTATTCCAGCATGCTACTAAGAACCAAATGCTGGTACAATTTATTTTCAGATTAGTAAGTTGTTTCCTAGCAAGGCAGTATACTCTCAAGAGAAGCGTATACCATCTATCTTCAGGAATATTATAGTACTAATTCTATCATTTTTTTTTTTTTTCAGTTGAATATTTAAGGTTGAAGTCATTCAGCCTTATAGTTTAATTCAGCACTAAAACACCCAATAGGTAAAATGAAAATGTTCTTTTTTTATCATTATTATTACTTTTTTTAAAAAAAAGATAGCTAAGAGCTAACTGTTGGATGTTGGTCTCCTAAGTTTGACTTACTTGAGGATAATTAAAACTAAAACCTGTAAAGTAGAATATGGTGTGAAGCAGCTTTGTTTGGCATATCATTTTAGAAAAGAATTAAGAAAAACTTATATGTTAGAATACATTTTATGAATAAAGAAACAAGTTATCATATAAATATATAAATAACATATTCTTCAAATATTTAAGATATATCAATGAGCATTATATATTATTGTTGGCAGATATTTCAAAGTTTAAATGCAATTTGGAGAAATAGAATTTGCTAACACATTTGTTAGTATTCTTATTTTTAAAAACGAAATGGGAAATGGAAAACAGTCAACTATGCTGGTTAATATCATCATTTGTTATATCTGAACTAATATCTAAGTCTTGGAATTATTCAAAAGGTAACTATGGATAGTGTGGCTCTATAATACTTTGGAACTTGTTTACATTAAAATCTAGCATAATGGCAGCTGAACAGAGCTGAAAAGGTGGCAGTAGACAGTGTGGCACTCTGTTAACATACATTAGTATCTAAGTCAAGGTCAGTTGACCAAGGTGAAAAGTTAACAGTAGACAGCATAGTTGAGTGGTAACTGTTTATATTAAAAACTATGTCAATAGCACTTGAATCAGGTGAGAAGGAGATTACAGACATTATTTCACTGTTATAACTATTTACAACATTCATTTTAATATTAGAACAAGAGCTGTGTTAATTACCTTAGACAATAAATTCTAATTTATAAAAGTGTGTGTGTAAAATTGAAGTCATACATTCAGAGGAAACTTCATGGAAATTTGACAGTCTATCTTTTATTGAATTTTATATATATAGGGAAGAAGAAAAAGCTTTGAACCTAAGTAAACTAACATAAACTAAAGAGTTAAGTTACCATGAAAGAAAAATTGAAAGGAAGAAATCGTAGATATAACCAGAAATTAGATGAATATTTTTCAGTAATGAAAAGCATCTTTGAGACAAGGGAGATAGGAGTTTTACAAAGGCAATGAGGCCATTTGTTTTTTTTTTATTTGAAAACATTTTAAAGATTAAAATAAAATTGTTTGCTCAAAAACTATATCCCTAAAGGTCAGAAGTTATTGAACAGTAGTTATTGACCATTTGTGAGATACATTATGCATTGGACACTGGACAATAGCTCATATATTAGGGACAAAGGAGTTGTTATACTCACAAACATTACAGATTGACTTACATCTGATAAAGTTTTTCCCACAAAAACATTAGAACCCATTTACGCACCAATGTATTTTCCTTTCTTACAACACTTTGTGTTCTTTTGAATAGGCAAAATTGTGTCACCTTACACCAAATTCTACCTAATACTCTGTCTCTTGGTTCCTAGTCTACACCTACCCAAGAAAAAAAACCATACCTTTCACTCAAATCTTTTCTCCTAGAACTTCAGTCCTCAGTATTCTCTCTTTCTTTCTTACATATTACATACATACATTCATATTAACAGCAACAACCAGTGGGAAATTCAAGCTGAACATCAATTCCATGAATCTCATCAAGCAGGCAGAGATGTCAGTAAAGCTATAAGTTCTACTTCTTCATGACTAGATACAAGGAGAAACCACAATAACAAACACATAACAGTACTAAAATAGTATTAAAATAAAAATGACAGATAGTATAAGTTATGATGGTTTTGTAAGTTTCGGACTACTAATTTACGTTTTCTGGTATAAACTTCAGATGTCAGATGAGAAATGGACATATTTGAAAATTTTCCTTTCATTTTTAGATCACTGATGAACTCCAACAACAATGGCTTTATTTACAGGCACTTACTTCAACCTAAAAGCTCTGCTACCCAACCCTCACTAAACTTCCACTAAACTTCAGATCACAGTTTTAACATGCTTTGGGTCATTATTTCTAAATGATTTCCTTTACCAAAATGCTAAATTCTTCTTGAGGACTGTAGCCATAAAATCCAATCTCAAGTATCAATACAAATATCCTTGTGAGTCTTGCAGTTCAATTCTTGGCACAAAACATGATTCAATGTAGAGATCAAAAAGAGAGAACCTCAACAAACTAGAAATAACAGATAAACCCCACTCAAATCATACTATACCATTTTAAAAGATAAAAAAAAACATGTTGGACAATGTAGTATTGGATTAGATATGCTGAATGCAAAAGAATAAGTAAATGAAAAGACTGGGTGATCATGATTGGAAAATCTTTGATTGTTGTAGAAGGTCAGGTTAGTTGAAGCCAAGCTGGAGCTAAACAATAGTAGCAACATGACTAAACTAGTTTCAGCAAATCAGGTGATATGATAAAAAATATTACTTGCACTTTAAAGTCAAGCAAACAATGTCAAGAAGAGCAACCAAATCTAAGCATGTTAGAAATAGCAGCTAAATTTTCTTTGAATCACACCCTAAAATCAATCTTAATCGTAACAAAGGAAGGAAATATTGGGTCATGCAGTCCTACCTACTCTTGACCTTTCAAAACAAAGGAAACAGAAAATAGACAAGATAAGCAATGGCTGAATAGCCTTTGAGTAATAGACCAGTTCAATTAGAGCTTATCTGGGGTTAATCAACAACAATTTCAATTCATTGTATGTGTTAAGGTGGCAAGCTGGTAGAATCATTAGCACACCAGAAGAAATGCTTAGTGACATTTTGTTTGCCTTTTATGTTTTGAGTTCAAATTCTGCTGACTTGCTTTTCATCCTTTTGGGGTCAATAAAATAAAGCAACAGTTGAGCACCAAATAAAGCAACAGTTGACCCATCGCCTCCATCGAAATTGCTGGCATGGTACCAAAATTTGAAACCAATTTGTTATATGTGTTTGAACCTGCCAACATTAGAAAAAAATTGTAAGAAACTTAAAGCGCACGCACACACACACATATGTATATATTTATATA
>NC_068983.1:114384744-114392942 GCF_001194135.2 Octopus bimaculoides
CATATGTCCTATTAAAGTATTAAAGAGTTAAGATAACAGATGCAATCTAGTTTAGTGTTTAGCCTGCTTCTTCTAGTTGCTGGAAGAATGAAGGAACCTCTAGTTTTACAACTTTCAGGTTGCCTGTCTACTTTTCTTTCTTAAGGTGAGTCTATTTATTTAGGTTAGGTTATTATGGTTGGTAGTATATCAGTAGTGAAGATCTGGGTGTAAGATTTCACAGGTGAAATATCAACTGGTTAACTTAAACAGCCACACAAGATTTACTGATGATAATAAATACAGCAAACATACTAGCATGGGAAAACTTTATTTTACTGTTTGTTTCTTTCTTGTTTTTTTTTTAAATTTATTTTTTCCTCTTTTGGAACTCTTGTAATTTTAATATATACATTTCTGATTTCGATGTTTGGCAGAAAAGAGTATAATAATGCACACATTCACATATGTATATCACACATACACACACACACACACACACACATACATCACCGTTGCAATTTCTACTTTCCTATGATTGCATGGGTCAGATAAAATTCATTGAATTGGTCGGATGCTCTTCCTGTCACCAACCCTCACCTGTTTCAGAGCAAAATAATAATCCTCCAGTCTTTCAAACATGTATATCACAACGCCCAAGCATGATTTTATGGAAGATTAGTGGCATGTAAAAAGCACCATTCGAGTGTGGTCATTGCCAGTGCTGCCTGACTGGCTCCTGTGCCAGTGGCAAGTAAAATGCACCATTCAAGTATGGCTGATGCCAGTACCGCTTGACTGACCCTCATGCCAGTGGCACGTAAAAAGCACCAAGTACACTCTCAGAGTGGTTGATGTTAGGAAGGGCATGTAGCTGTAGAAACTTTGCCAGATCAAACTGGAGCCTTGCGCAACCTTCTGGCTTGCCAGCACTGTCAAACTGTCCAGCCCATGCCAGCATGAAAAGCAGACGTTAAACGACGATGACAACGATGATGATGATGATGATATATATATATATATATATATATATATATATATATATATATATATATATATATATATATGCATATAGGCTTGTTCTATCAATGTGTAAAACTATCAGCTCTTGAGCAACTATACAACCAGTTAATATACACACAACACACACAAATGTTACAGTGCCAGTGAAGAAGCTTGGGGGTCAACATTATCAATAGTTGCTTTGAAAATGTCAGCTAAACATCACTTTCCTGCGAGTCATAATACTATATAAAATAAAAACACAATATACAAAGCAATAATAATCCAAGAGACAAAAATTGACAGAAACATGAAGTGTATACATAACCATAAAAATAAAGAAAATTGGTGGAATGTCCTAGCTTAGGATAAGATACAAGTATAACAGAAGTCATTGTTCTTTTAGTCAGAGTAAAATATCTGCAGTGTTGTAACAAGTTCAGTAGGCATAAACATGACATAGAAAAGTGAATGAAAAAGAGAATGTCTCCAGACAACTAAAAGGAAACTTCAAACTTTCTTGCTCAGATTATAGGTTTTACAGATGTAACAGTCTTTGAGGCCACTTCAGTTATGGTGACAAAAAGACTCCAAACTAATATTGAAAAGTTGTCTATCATAGAGGCAGAACTGTCAATTAATTTGTAATTACTAGTCTAATCTTTGTAAAAAAAAAAAAGAAAAAAAAAGCACCTTATTTTTTTATCTATCTTAGAAGTTTCCCATACAGAGATTGGCTCAAATCTTATTACAAAAACAAATTAGAAATGAATATTAAATAGATACCAAATACTTGTGCATTTTCACATATTGATAGCCATAGTCATTAATGAATTAATTTACATAAAATATTCTTGTTAACTTGGAGAACAAAGAGTGAAAAAGAAAGAAAACAGATTGACCTCCATAATTCAAAGGTGTAACTCTGTAACACTTTTCAAATTCTCCCATCAATAGTGACACTACTAACAAGAGCTAAGGTAGCAAAAGTATGCAGCTAATAATCTAAATAGCCTTTGAGTCCTGCCTCATATCATTCAGGTAACACTTACTGAAATAAGCCCTTACATGCACATACATGTACAAATAGTAAAATAATTATGTCTGGAGGGTACAAGTAAAATAAATTACATCCAGAAGCTTGAAGAATGCTCATTAAACAGAAATACATGCAGTAGCCTTAAGAAAGCTCAAGTAATTTATCTGAATACATACATGGAAAGCTAATTATTAGCAAAGCATTTGCAGAGAAGTGATGTGAAACTTAAATAAATACAAAAGGGAGCAGGTTTTTTTTTTCTGGACCCATTATAGCTATATCATATCTCCCTTTGACAGATCTAATAAGTGAAAACAGTTAATGTGGTTCTATGACTGGGAATGCAAATACCACTACTGACAGCTACCAAATAACTTCAGCTATCTTGAATTGCAGAGAAGCACCTATAGATCAATGTTTCATCATAATTGCTAGGGACAAACTAAATAACTAAAGGAAATATCCTGTCAGTCTATACATATCAAAAGTTTTTTTCTTTTAAATAAGGCTATAAGTCTATAATCATTGATGCACTGAGGCGAGGCTATGAGTCAAAAAGGGACAGAAAAGATAATTCACCCTTCAGATTCAATCCTCCAGTGGAAGTGATAGATCTAAGGTACGGCATAATCTAAAATGTTTTAAACAACCAGATTGATATCAATAAACAACACATAAATTTGAACCAATTTCAACTTTCAGTATCCTTCTAAATCATAGTCTTTTTTTTTCTTTTTAAGAATACATAAGAGTTACAGCAGAAATCTATCACTTATTTGTGTTAGTAATGAAGCTACAAATAACTCCCCTACTGTCATGACTAAGAAGTACCATCAATTTAAACACATTTAGAATTCGACTATCCATTATTGTTACATAAAAATACAAAAGTACTACACGTTTTTTTTTGTTTTTTTTTTACTTAAATTACAATTTTTATTCTTAAAGGCTGTTGTAGAACATTTAGCCCTTTTGATACCAGCCTGCCTTAGCAGTCCTTGGCTCTCTGACACAAATTTAGGGCTTTAAAGTAAACTAAATTAAAATTTACCTTTAAAATTCCATTTTAAATTATATCCCAAACACCAATATATTAATGACTAAGTTATTTTTACTAAATCTTTATTATTTTCAAAATTAATTGAAACAAAAGCAATGTATTTCAATAGAAATATCTTAATGAAAGGGTTATACAGGCTCATGGTTTTGAACATCAGATAAAAATAAATATCTGATTACCTTATACTAAAAATTAAAAAAATTAAATAAAACACAAAAAGCTAAGCCACCAATCATAAATACATTAGACATAATTTCCAATAATAATTTGGCAATACAGGATACATGGTACAATATTCTGAGGTATTATGGATAAGAATGACAGACCAAGTATCACACAGCAATATTTTACTCTCAGTTTAAGCTATACTTCATAATCACTTTTCCTAATTTCATTAAAAATAATTGTTAGTTGTATAATGACTACTATTGGGATTAGTTCCATTTCACTAGCATGGGAGAAGGAATAAAACAAAAGCAAATATTTTATGAATGAAATGCTCAACAGTCTCTAAAATGGTACTAAATAGAGTAACACAGAAGGAGTGGAGTATCTTTGTAAATGATTGAAAGTTAGGCAACTAAAAATAGGTCTATGAATGTCAATGGATCAACATAGAAAAGAAACCAATTCTTGTAGAAGTGAACAAGTATTTACCATGAATCAATAAAATTAACTAAAATCCTTGATGATGATGCTCTGGTACAGCTGTAGTCAAATGACTGCAAGTAAGGAAAGAGTGAAAGTGTAATAATCTAACTCTTCTAAGCCTCAGTTAAAATAAAAATTATTGAATCAAACACCATGACTCAGTAAAACTAAAAAATATATATATATTTCCTATCAATTTCACATGACAAAATAGAACTAACCCTTCATCTTTTACCTATCACCTACAAGAAATCAAATGCCAGCATTCTATTTTACAGAAACAGCGTGTCTCTACCAGTTTCTTCAAGCATCTCTAGTTCACATCCAGTGCATTATCACCGTCTTCCATACCTGCCACATATTTTACCAACTTTCACATACAAAATATAAACTCTGAGCCACTCTTGCTGAAAACTGGCCCTCAAATTTTCACTGTTCTCACACTTAATAGTTTGATTACTTCTTGTACTGAAATTTGAACAATCATGGCACAGGTATGACTGTGTAAAGAAGTTTGCTTCCCAACCATGTGATTTTGAGTTCAGCCCCAGTGACATCTTAGGTAAGTGTCTTTTATTAAAGCCCAGGGTTGAGCAAAGCCTTGCGATTAGATTTGGTAGAGTGAGCCTCCACATGTTGACATTGTGTGATAGTTGTAAATGAGAGTCAAAGTCATACAAAGAGTGTCATTCACATTCAATCTTCAATGTAAAACGTCTGGTCATGGGAAAATACTACCTTGCTGAGAAACAGATGAAGGCTGGCAACAGGAAAGGCATCCAGCCATAGAAAATCTGTCTGACCAATGCAAGCATAGAAAAATGGACAACAAAATGATGATGATGACTTTCTATGAAGCAAGATAGATGGTCACTGATATAATCAGAAGTTTCAGTGACCACACCGAATTTCTCATCCTATTCACAGAATTAACAGCAACAACAGAAGCATGAAATAGTCGAACCTGCACCAAATTCATGTGGCCAATTATTTAACTAAGTACCCTTTATATATGTACCTCCCTCCTTCAGAAGATCTGGAATGCTGGTAATCATTAAAAACACTAACATGCAAATGTATTTATTTCAAGAAAGAGTTATACATGCTAGAATGCCTTGTGGTCTTTTTACATATCTCTGCCCTTTAGGTTGAAGTCCTACCAAGGTCAGCTTTATCTGTCATTCTTTCAAGGCCAATGGAAAAGTACCAAACTTGGGCGATAGAGTGGTGGAAATGTATGAACACTGGACTAGTATTTATTCAGTATTTGTTCTAGTTCTTTATGTCCTGATTTTCAAATTCCATGGTTTACATGATGATAGACTTAATCTATAGCTTGGTCTAACACCAGTGGAGACTCCCTCTGTTGCAAGCACTACAGTCAGGCCTCTGCTTTGAGGATATTTTCAACCCCCCCCCCTCTCACCAATCTCAGAGGCCATGAGCACTATCTTCCACCATGACTATAAGATAAAAAAATAATACCACTAAGTAAGAGCCACAACTTTAGTGAACATGCTTCTATAATTTGCCAAAACTGCATCAAATAAACTTGCCCTTCTCTTTAAAATACAGAAATATCTCAACCACAACCAGATGTTTCCCCAAGTATGCTCTCCTATACAGCTGACACACTTTCTTCTGAGTACTAGTATACCAGACTTTCTAACATATAAACTCTCTTACTGAAAAATCTTCACTTCCTGGCTCATCATCAAAATTAGCCTTCTTCTTTCGATTTATATTTTTATCAGTTAACTTAGTTGTCCTATCACAAGAATGAACTCTACACTATTCACAAAGTGATGCAAACTGCAGCAATATTTTCACCATAAGCACCATCATATTAACTTTTGCAGCTATCTATTTTTCCCAAAATACCTCAATACATTGCTGCCTCATGGCATTCACTTCACTTTGACCAGCAAGTTCTTAAAGTACATAATCACAGACTGATTATGCATCACATTATGTTAACTCAATGCCTTTCTTTCAGTTCTGATGGTGTGGGATGGTGGTATTCATGAAACATGATATAAAACAATATAAAAAAAAGAAGCTTAACATTCTGTCTTGAATAAAACTATGGTTATAGCACATTTTCTGTACTTTATAACCATATTACAATATATACTATACACAGTAAGTTTGCACACATACTACATTAGAGTACACAGTGTATATCCAGAATTCACACCAAAGTAACCATGGTCCAGTGTGTATGTGTGTGTGTAATTATAGTCACTATTGTTTTATGGCCACTTTTCCATGCTTGCTTGGGTCAGAAGCAATTTGTTAAGGCAGATTTTCAACAACAGGATGCTCTTACTGTTGCAAATTCTCATCTGTTTCCAAGCAAAATATTTTTTCCTCATACCTGCACATGTTTCCACAGAACTTTGCAATTGAACAATACCACTTGTATTACAGTGACACTTGTTTCAAATTATCATGTAATATCAAGATAGACACACCTATTATATATTTTTAGAGTGGGCTTCTTTTAATTTCTGTGACCAAATCCACTGACAAGGCTTTGGTCAGCTTGAGACTATAGCAGAAGACATTTGCCCAAGATGCCACACTGTGGGACTGAACCCAAACCACGTGGTTAGAAAGCAAATTTCTGAACCACACAGCCCCCACCCTCTCTCTCTCTCTGTATATATATATAGTTCAAATTTACAGAAAACAAAAAACAAAGACAGGTGAAGGAACAACAAGTAGGTGTATTAGTTTAATGTTCAGGAAGAATGGAAAAATCTTTAATATTTCGAGCCTACGCTCTTCAACAGACAATGATTGAGAGGGTAAAATGGAGAGAGAATTAAAAAAAAAAACAGAGAGAAAAAAATGTGTAGGGATTAGTAGTTCAACATGTTGAGAGAAAGAGATTAGATAGATGTACATACACTTTAAAGAGAGACCTGCATATAGGATTGACTGATGATGATGATATACACACATCTTAGAGAGTAAGTCTGTCCTGTATACATGTCTCTGCATAAACCAGACATGCATGCATCACGTTAGCAATATACATATACAGATATATATATATATCATATATATGTATGTTATATATATATATATAAGCACAAGTGTTGCTGTGTGGTAAGAAGTTTACTTCCCAACCACATGATTCTGGGTTCTACCATAGCCCTTAGTCAGTGTAAGCCTTGCGTTTGATAGACAGAAACTGAAAGATGCTCATTGCATCTACGTATGCGTGAGTGTAATAATGTATGTATCTATGTGTACAGCTTTATGTTTGTCCCACCACCACCTCCATTATACAACTGATGTTGGTTTACTTATGTACCCATAATTTAGTGGTTTGACAAAAGAGACTGATAGGCAAGTGTCTTCTACTATAGCCTCAGGCCGACGAAAGCCTTGTGAGTGGATTTGGTAGACAGAAACTGAAAGAAGCTTGTCCTATATATATATTTAAGTGTGTGCGTCTTTGTGTCTGTGTTTCTCCACTCCACCATCGCTTGACAACTGATGCTGGTATGTTTACATCCCCGAAACCTAACGGTTCAGCAAAAGAGGCTGATAGAATAAGTACAAAGCTTACAAAGAATAAATCCTGTGGTCAAGTTTTTCAACTAAAAAAAACCCTTTGAGGTGGTGCTCCAGCATGGCCACAGTCAAATGACTGAAACAAATATAAAAATGAAAGAATAAACCCTTTGAGTTAGTGCTCTAGCATGGCCACAGTCCAATGACTGAAACAAGTATATATACTTCCTATCCATTATTATATACATACACAACACAGTTCCTTACAGTATACTCTGTCTGTCTAGTATATGTTACTTTAAGCACAATGACTCAATGAATTAAAATTACACCAATTCAGCAAAAGAAAAAAACAAAAAAACAAAACGAAGAATAAATATAGATGCATTTTGAAACACTGAAATTAATTTTATAAACTAATTTCAGTGTTTCAAAATGCAGACAAGCAAGCAGAGCTACTTAGTGAGCTTGTGCACAGTGGGAAATCCATTCATGTGTCTAGGGTATGGAAAACAAAAACAAAACAAAAAAGGAAAAAAAAAAAATTGTACAAGGAACATATACAGCTGATAGTAGGTTGGTAAGGGGGAGGGGGAGGAGTAGGAAAATTGCAAGTCATTACTAAAATTGACCTCCTCCTCCCCCTCCTCCTTTATCTATCATTGACAGTAGTGGCAATAAGGAGTGTCTTGTGACAATTGAAACATCCTGTTAGGAACTTAAGACTCAAATATACTAAAACAGCCATGACAAAACTAAGCACAAAAAAAAATAACAGAAGTAAAATAGTCAACTGTTGAAAACAGTGGACTACAAAATTCATTACTGACAACTACTACTACTAATAATAATAATAATATATTATTATTATTATTAGCCTTTCTACTATAAGCACAAGGCCTGAAATTTTGGGAGAGGGGGCCTAGTTGATTACATCGCCCC
>NC_068983.1:114392952-114403451 GCF_001194135.2 Octopus bimaculoides
AGCTCAATAATAACAATAATAATAATAATTTTTTTTTTTATTAACCACAAAGGGTTTACAGGAAAAAACATTGTGGACAGCACTGGACAAATAGAATGTGGGGTTACATGAAAGTCCAGTAAACAATGAAAATCAATCAATTATAACAACAAAATTCCCTAAAAGCGAGAGACCTCTTGGACTGCTCATAGAAACCCCACATAATAATAATAATAATAATAATAATAATAATAATAATAATAATAATAATAACTTATTTTATTAGCCACAGGGTATAGATGAGGTGGACGTCACAAAGACAGACAACAATTTGTGTCAGGATTTGCATAAAAAATGGGGAGAAAAAAATGGAAGAAAAGACAGTGGAATGTGATAAAAGTATAAATAGTATACAAAGTATGTGATACAGGAGAAATTTCAATTAAGGCCACTCAATGAACGCCCCAGATTCAGGGTTACCCTCAACCCTGAAGGTATGAGCCCTCTCTCTTGCTCTCTAATAATGGTTTCAAATTTTGGCACAAGGCCAGCAATTTCAGAGAGGAGATAAGTTGATTACATCGACCCCAGTGATCAACTGGTACTTATTTTATCCACTCCGAAAAAGTGAAAGACAAAGTCGACCTCAGCAGAATTTGAACTCAGAACAAAAAAAAAAAAAAAGTGGATGAAATGCTGCAAGAAGCAAGCCTACTATGCATGCAAGACTTCAGGAGTTCCAACACAACTTAAGTAGTAGTAATAGTAGTAGTAGTAGTAGTAGTAGTAATTATAATAATAATAACAATAAAATAATAATGTTTTCAAATTTTAACATAAAGCCAGCAAGTTAAGGATAATGATGAGAAGAAGAAGAAGAAGAAGACGAAGAAGATGATTTGTTTCAAATTTTGGCACAAGGCCAGCAATTTTAGGATTGGTAGTCATTACAGCAACCCCAGTACCTGAATGGTAATTTATTTTATCAACTCTGAAAAGATGAAAGGCAAAGTTGATCCCAGTAGGATTTAAGATCAGAATACACAGAGCCAGAGAGAAATGCCACAAAGGCACTTTGATACTCTAATGATTCTACCAATGAATACAAACTGAACAATATAGATAAAGGAAAACTTAAGGAAAAATTCAAGTACTAACAATGGCATAGATAGTTTTATTAAAGAAGAAAACAATAATATTGCTCACCTTGAGCAGTGTTCCAAATTCCTTTACGCTAAGTTCTATATAGACAGAATAAGGATTTCTTTAAACAGACATGGAAGAGGAGCAAGTAAAAAGAATTTAGCTAAAAACCATTCCATGTTTTAAAAATAAAATAATTTTTCTTTCATTTTTAAGTCCCCACCCCTATGTTTCTATATATTAAAAGAATATTGGCAAATGCTTCCATTAACCCAACACTAGTAAGAAGAAACAGATTATCATCGCAACTATCAGTAGAACTATCAAAGCTTATACTAATAATTTGTTTTATGATTATATCTCAATTTATTATACAGTTATAACAGTTGAAATCTTTTGATCAGATTTCTGACTGCCAATATATACATAGAATATTTAGTAGGTCTATTCATGATGGGTGGAGATTCTAGTGAACGCACTATGCATGCATGCACAGACACAGACTCACACACACACTCTCCCTCTCTCTGACAACAGCTTGCAACTCCTAAATCCCTTGAAACTGGGGCTTAAGAAACCATGTTTCTACCCAGATTCACCCCAGTTTAAAGTGTTATACCTATGATCCAATGAAGCAGCTTCTAGGCAGTCACTCAATCTACTGTGTCCAGCTCCAACATTTGAAATGAGGGCTTCATATTTAAAGTCTAAATTAAAATGGTGATGACCATGGGCAGATTACTGGCTTGAAGGTCTACTTTGTTCGTAGAGTCTCTTCTACTTCATTTTAATTTTTCTAATTAAATTTATGAAATACATGATAATTACTTACTAATACTGTTAAAATATAGCTATTTTGAGCAAAATATTTTACTAAATAGTCATGACAAAAAATATTTGATACTATGCATTTGAAGAATTTTTATGACTACATAAAATGATGTATCATTTCAAACCAAATGAGGGGCATGAAGTTTGAGAAGATATATGTAGACACAAATGCATGTGTAATTTCCTGTGCATGTCTCAAAAAAGAAAATCCACAGAAGAAATGTGTATCAAAAACCAAAATTGAAAGAGACAATTCTCTGAAAAGTAAGGTTAAACATTTAATTATCTCCAAACCCCAGGTTTATACCCATTATATTTACAGCTGATTCAAAATTTCAAAAGTTCTCTAATTAAAACTAAGCGCAATCAATGTACTTAATACCAAAAAAAAAAAAAAAAAGGAAAAAAGACTGGGAGCTTAACCCTTTTACTCTGGATAGTTAACTGAAAGTTAATTAAAAATTTTCTTCCTACACATTAAGCTTGGCCAATCAGTTTTACTTGGTATGTAACCAATTGTTACTCTTTCTCCATTCTTTCCAACTAACTATTAATTCATGTTTCTTCTTTATACTTTATATCCAGTCAGAGCCTAACTGAGTTGATACAATTAACAAGTTAGAAAAAAAAAATGCATCCCTCCCCATACTGCTTTTGTTACAAAATTCTCCATCTGGCAGGAGAGTAAAAAGCTTATTAAAAGGACATCTGTAATAGGATAAATCATAATAGAAAAATAAAATTGAAGTAAT
Organism: Octopus bimaculoides; assembly: GCF_001194135.2. Taxonomy (NCBI): domain Eukaryota; kingdom Metazoa; phylum Mollusca; class Cephalopoda; order Octopoda; family Octopodidae; genus Octopus; species Octopus bimaculoides. The sequence continues at coordinate 114,395,658 of NC_068983.1, forward strand.
TAAGTACATGAGTACTAAAGTGAGATAGATGAGAGATGGACAAATAAAGGACGAATTATTCATATGATGGAAATTATAATATACAATCGATATGCATTTAAAAAAAATCTTTAGATATATGCTTATGCTCTACCATAAAATCTCTACATCTGTAACATTTAAAAATGTTTCTACATTACCATGGACATATGGAAACTAATGAGTCTACAAAATATGAACAAGTGCACAAAGGAGCAGATGTTTGTATTTGTTCAGAACAACAGTGATTGTGCAACAAGGAAGTGTAACATTTCATTGAAGCAAGATACCTGTTTCACAATTGCTCTCAAAGTTCAACTAGCTGAATGAGGAGACAAGTTATGAAACTAGCATTAAGAGCATAAGGCAATGTCTTAAAAAAAAAAGATAAAAGCTTTTAGTATCTGGGTATCAGATCATATCCCACCAAGTTTGAAACTGGTTTTCACTTCCACAGAGAACCTCATTCTCTTGACTGGAATGCTGATATGTGTGGCATTAAATTTTTACATTACGTCTATGGATTTCATAAATATTTGGTCTTTATTAAATATGAAGGCACAAATATAGCTTATAGGCATGGGTATGGCTGTATAAAAGAGCTGCTGGTGTGACTGTAGTTGAAGACCTTGCTGTCCAACTACGTGGTTTTGGATTCAGCCCCATTGTGTGGAACCTGGGGCAAATACCTTATACTATAGCCTTCAGCTAACCAAAACCTTGTGAATCAATTTGGTAGAAGGAAACTGAAAGAAGCCAGTTCTGCCTATACATACATATATATAAAGAGGAAGAGAGAGAGACGATTGTATTTGTGTGCATACGTGTTTATGTATTACTTTGTTTTGACATCCTGTAGTGGGTGTAAAATGAGCAACATTGTCATACAAATTTTCATTTTGTTCATTTCTGGTCTTCCATAAAAAAAACATATCTGGCCATGGGGAAATATTAGCTTGCTGGGAAACAGGAACGGTATCCAGATGTAGAAAATCTGTCTCAATAAATTCCATCCGACCCATGTAGTAAAGCAACTGAGTCTTCTGAATAATGAATATTCTCAGTGGAGGGTTTGAGAAGATCCCTGAGGAATACTAGATACATGTTCATCACAGTTCAAGCATGAACTTTATTTCATAATAGAAGACTGATAAAGAACAAATAGTAGATGACTGAATTGAATTAAATATCTTAGAGACTGAGAGTGAAAATCAAAATGTAGTTCCTACGTCTTCAAAATTTACCATTGCCTGCTTAACTGTTTTTTTTTTTTTTTAACTAACTACTGATATCATTGTGGAGGCGCAATGGTCCAGTGGTTAGGGCAGCGGACTCGCGGTCATAGGATCGTGGTTTCGATACCCAGACCGGGCGTTGTGAGTGTTTATTGAGCGAAAACACCTAAAGCTCCACGAGGCTCCGGCAGGGGATGGTGGCGAACCCTGCTGTACTCTTCCGCCACAACTTTCTCTCACCCTTACTTCCTGTTTCTGTTGTACCTGTATTTCAAAGGGCCAGCCTTGTCACACTGTGTCACGCTGAATATCCCTGAGAACTACGTTAAGGGTACATGTGTCTGTGGAGTGCTCAGCCACTTGCACATTAATTTCACGAGCAGGCTGTTCCGTTGATCGGATCAACTGGAACTTTCGACGTCGTAAGCAACGGAGTGCCAACTGATATCATTAGGATGATTATCAAAGTAACAATCAAATTAAAATCTAAGGCTGTATATGGTAAACAACATCAAAGTTAACAAAGTTAGGTAATTTGAAATTAAAAGGTCATATATACAGATAGGTAGGTCAACAAATGATTACACAAAAAACAACCCTTATTATGAATAATATAAGACAGTATAATAGCTAATAAATATACATTTTAATGTAATTAGAATGGTTAACAACCCAAGGCAAATAAAAACTGTTTTATGGCTTTCTTAACTTTCTTAACCAAAAGCATTTCTTGTAACAGTTTCATTTTCACCATTTAGCACCAACTGAGCTATTTGTTCCTGAAGAAATTTAAGCCAAACATTTTAATGTATAGCGTTCACCATGTAGTGATCTGTATAGATAGTAAAATATTCATAAACATACACGAGAAGGTGACTTTGTATGTTGTCTAATGGAAGACTAATGAGATATAACCTTAACACATTGCAAGCTCAGAGAAAAGCAATTAAATTTAATTTCAACTATCATATTTATAAAACAGTATTCAACTTAAAAGTAAGCTAGCTGCTACAACTGTTTCAATAATATAATCAGCTTAGCTTAATTGCATTAAATTCATTAATTAGGAAATTTGGGCAATCCCATGCTAAGTAAAAAATAGTTTTATCCTGAATTGTAGTTATCAAAGCAAAAGAAAAACAACAAAAACAGTAATGAACAAAAATAACATTTCTATTGAAATCCATTTTAGATCCAGACAGATACTTTAATTTGAGAACATATGATCTAAAAAGATATTCATTAAATTAGCCTTGTAAATTAGCATCCACCTTGATTGACTTGAGCAAGTAAAATGTTCAACTAGGTTTTGGTTTTCACAGTTAACTAGTACCTTTAACTCCAGATTTAATGGACGCTTGTTCTTCAGTACTGAAACAAATTTAAATATCAGAAAGCCTGGCTATGAGAGAAATATTCAGAATGTAAACACATTCTTTCTGATTTGCAATAAAACGGATGAGTAGTCTGCTGATATATCATTTCACAGCATGCTATTTTGCAGCAAAGATATACTCAGTTTCCTTCTCCAATCAATAGTATAGTATATTCAGCTCTGATATAGCATGGTATTTATAATACAGTATAATATTTTGTAATAGAAAATAATTAGATAGTACTAAATGAAGTAAGTTAATTAACTGTTGTTTTCAGATAAATATATTGTAAAGTTTCTGCGCTTATAAAAGAGTACAAAAATAATCAGGAAAATGCTAAAGTCTAAATGATTTCATTTGATTTTGTAGCAAATAATGAATTCACAAATGAATAGTATTTATTTCCAAATACAAAATTTTGATCATTTTCTGAAATCATATTATACTGTCTGATCTATGGAAGAATGGAAAAATAAACATTAAACTCATACTATTTTATCAAAGAAAATCCAACTCCTAGTCATTTTTATATGTGGATATATATGCCTCAGAATCAGCAAATTTTAGATGAAATTAGAACCAAACCTTGGACAACAAATTAATCTTTGTTGTTAAGAAATGTGAAGAATAAATTATAGCTGTCATAATTACAATAACAAAAACGACAATCATAGTCAAATGAGTTTTGTTTAACCGATTAATCCTTCAGCATTCAAGTTGGCCATATCTGGCTCAAATATTCAAACAGGCCAGATCCAACCTCTCACACCCATCTTACAATGTCACTCAAAAAATAAACAGTCGCCACATCAAACTCTCAAAGCTATGAAATAATGCATGATTAATTCATAACAATGTTATTAAATAAGCATTACATTTGACAGAGTAACCTGAACGCTAAAGGGTTAAATTGTAAAAAGCCACATCAAACAGTCACAAAATATTGTAGATCTGGAGAAAACACTGTATGAGCCAAAAAGAGAGTCATCTGCATGGTCGCTAGAAAGAGCAGCCAAATAACTCTTGAATCATACACTTTTTTGAAAATTTTTGAAAATAAAGCTGAATTAGATAAATCTCATTGTAGAGGTATTGCAGCAAGGAAGACTAAATGTTCATGGCAAAAATGCCTTCTTCACAGGACTAAATAACAACAATAATATTGTACATGGTCATGAATATTTAACTGATTTAAGTTGTCTGATTATTATGTAAAAATTATTATATTTATGATGAAAAAGAAATGTGAAATAAATACATCTAAATTGTATAATGTCATAAATATGAGATCATAAGAACATAAGAAAATACTTTTTTCCATGGTAAAAGTCTCTGGAAATCTAATTAAGTCAACTGGGAAGAATGAAAGTAAAAAAAGTAAAAGAAATAAGAAGCAAGTGAATAGAATCGGACACAGGCTTACTACATTAATGTTCCTCTCTATTTAAGATAAAACTCAGCCAACAAGAACCTAAAACCAGTAACAGCACCACCTTCTTACCAATTACTCCCATTTGGGACATCAGTTGAAGATAACTGATAAGATATTAATATCAGATTAAAACAATATCAGCAGTTTCCAATCCTGTTTGGCAGCAACTATATAGGTTACTGAGCAAAAGAACAGAAAATCTTCAGGTCAATGACTAAATTCCCTTTTATAATTTTACATTAGTACCTTCACAGCATGTCTTCAAATTTTTTCTTTTTTTTTTTATATAGAAATAATTCAATTAAAAAATATATAAGTAGATATTTTGCAGGCTGAAGTATTACTCCAGAGATTATATATTAAAACTAAACCGTTACAAGTGAAATTTTACAGATGTTATTCATATATTTTACTTTTTCTTCAGATTTCTTTTGACTTAACCACAAGATTCCAATCTTGTCAGCAATATTATTGCACGAAATTACTTTGGGGACCCTGAATAATCTGAGCCTGAACAAGCCAGGTTTCTGTAAAGAGGCTTGCAAAACTTTGAGCTGCATGGAGCCGATAGAACTAAATTAAACCATTTTAAATAGTAGTAATATATATAAATATATTATGACTCAAGCTCCCTATTCAAATTCATAATAATGGAATTGGATGGCAATAATTACAGGAATCTGTGAGAGTAGCAAAAAAAAAAAAAAAAAAAAAAATTCTTTATTGGTAAAAATCTTATAAAAATTTGTTTTTAGTTAATTTTATAGAATTTTGTTTTACAATTAATTATTAGCAAATTCTTTAAAAATTTGCATTTGGTAAAAGAGTAGATAGTTTATTTTGTTACTTGGGCATATGGATGTGTAAGGATAAAGAAGTCAAGACTTAGAGTTAAGAGGATAAAAAACAGCAGTATTATACTGGTGTCATGCAAATGGCACCCATGCCGGTGGCACGTAAAAGCACCGATTACACTCACAGAGTGGTTGGCATTAGGAAGGGCATCCAGCTGTAGAAACCATGCCAAATCAGATTGGAGTCTGGTGCAGCCTTCTAGCTTGCCGGCTCTAATCAAATCGTCCAACCCATGCCAGTATGGACAATGGACGTTAAATGATGATGATGATGGTGATGAAGGGTCTCAGGTATATATTATAGTGAGTTGGAAAACTTTCAGCAATGAGTTATTAGACAAAGCAGTTATTAGACAAAAACTCCCAATAATAATATTTGAAATGTATATCCAGCCAACTTCCTACATACAACATCAATATTCTTTACTCATCATCATCAGCAGCTGAGTTGCATCTACAATAACGAAGAAAGGCTTAGATGCACACATAAGGTAATAATTTCCAAATATCGGACACAGAATGAAAATTTGGCCGAGTTTTTGAATAGCTGTCCCTCAAATTGCCATACCTCATATAGGAGAGGAAAAGAGTAAGGAAGTAGGGGTGGAAGGACAAGGCTGTAAAAAAAAAAAAAATTTAAAGAAAGGAAAATTTTTCAGATTTGTCATTTCTGACGTCTGAAACACGGGAGTAGATATAACAGGGGACAACTGATGAAGGGAATGTTCTTAATGTTGCATGTCTCATTTCTCTGTTTGTTTAATTTTTTCGTTGCTCGAAATAATGTTCGTTTTCTATGTTCTTGTTTCTCATTCTGTCTACGTTTTTTTTAATGTTCTGTACCCATATATGCATGTATATATACATATATACGTAGGTATGTACATATATGTATGCATATATTTATATATTATTGATATTACAAAGAGGTTAAAAACGATCTTTTTCCTTTTCCATAAGAAAGGGTAGTTTAGTGTACAGTGAAGGTAGTTTAGTGTACAGTGAAGGTACTTTGAGGGGAAGCTATTCCAAAATTCCTCCGAAAATTTTATCTACATAAGATAGAAATAGCTTGTGTAACATGTCTGCAGCATTTTAAGTTCGCCATCTATGATCATTTATAAGTTATACAAGTATTAAACAATATTAAATAAACAATCGATAAAAAGTAAGAGCCTTATAAACAGAGGTCATTTTTTAAACTTGGCTTTAAAATTCTTATATTAGAAAGGGGCAAGCTGGCGGTATCATCAGTATGCCGAGCAGAATGCTTCACGTTCTGAGATCAAGTCCCACCGAGGTCATCTTTGCCTTTTATCCTTTCGGGGTCAATAAAATCAGTACCAACTGAGCACTAGGGTCGATGTAATCGACTTAACCCCCTCCCCCGAAAATACTGGCCTTGTGGCAAAATTTGAAACCAATATTAGAAAGAAGAAAAGAATAAAAATTCGTCTGCGTCATTCGTGTAGTAGTGAAAGTTATTTCTGGCCGGGAATCGCAAATTCGCTGCATAACATAGCAATAGTAAATAAATGGATCAGACAAAGAGTTTAAAATGATAAAAGATGGGAAATGGAAATAAGGAAAGCTTCAATCATGGAGAGCGTACATTTTGCAGACAGTAAAAACCAAATTCCCTAGTTGGGCCGAATTCAATAGTGTGTGGGCTGGACTGGAATTCTGTCAGAGCTAGGCTTTGGTAAATTTCCTGGTTATTTCCCTTTGCTGAACTTCCCAAGGAGTACACATGCACACACACACACACAACAAACACACACACACTTCAAGCCGTATACTTTTATGGTATAAATAATATATCCTCTGTCTGTGTGTGTTTTATGGTTAGTCTAACACCTCTTAAGAAAATGTTCAAGTTAATAACGATATTAAAAATCGAAATTAATTTTTTCTTTAATCGTTAACTTTACAAATACGTTTCAAAACGTCGACAAAAATACCCATAATAAATATATTAAAGAACTTATACTTTTAAAATTTTGTCAGCATTGAAAGTAAATAATAAGAAAGGTTTAGTAATAATTGCATCTCGTTTGTAAAGGAACATAATTACATTTTTTATTTACTATGTCTAAATTATTTATCAGTGTATTGATATCTATTTCAAACGCGTTACATTTGGGCGTGGACAGAAGTGGTCTAACGAAATGGAAATTAAAATGACATCACGCGCGCGCGTGCACACACACACACACACACACACAAATAGATATGTATACACATACATATACATGTATACACACAGACGCATACATTTTTTTTTTGTCTATGTTTGGTATAAATTAATTCAGCTAAATTAAATTATACCACGGAAAGTTATTATTATAAAAAGTAATGTGAGAAGCAAATATTTTTTGAAACTTCTGAATAATATCAAATGATCAGGCAAATGTAAACAAACAGCAATTTCAGTATTATGGAGTTGCAATGTGAGGAGTTAGTTATAAACATTGAATCATTTCTGAAGGCTTCAGCGTGAGGAAGGGAGCTCCAGGGTTCGCAAGACAAATTTGTAGGCGTACACATATGATTTTGTATTATACACACGCACATGTAAATATATATACATATATTACTTTGTATTACAGTAAAAAAAAAAAATGAAAAAGAACACATATTTGTGTAATATATATATATAAAGGAAAAAAGAAAGACGTAAAAATAATATTCGTTCATTCATCGACAGCCTGGAAGAGATTATGTTAAAATTTATCAGTGATCAAAGACAGGCGAAGTCGATCCCAGCAGTATTATTAGAGAAGAATGAAGCGCCAAACGCAAGCACATAATACGGAGGAGTTATGCGCTGCTAAATCTAATGCCCTGTCATTATTATATGATTGCTTTATTGTGCCACA
>NC_068983.1:114403461-114410701 GCF_001194135.2 Octopus bimaculoides
ATGCTACATTACAATAAAATTTGGGAAATAATAATAACGCTTTTCTTTTTCTAAACAGCAGTGGCTTTTGAGTTCTTTTTTTTTCTTTTAACTTTCAAAGTTCTTCAATGAGAGAGAGAAAAAAAATAGAAGATATGCCTAAAATACATTTAAAGATTTCAAATAAAAAGAAATCATTCATTTATATTATAAATGAGATAAAACGGTGCGATGTTCATGACTTTCAAATGGATGAAAATTATAATGGTTCCGACAAGAGATCGAAACTGAATCACAGGCGAAAACCAATGACTGAGTGTTGTATTTTGACTCACTGCCTCAAAGGCAATAGAGTAATTAGTTTTGTATATTAAAAAATATATTTTCTTTCTAGTTTACGTAAAATGTTGATGAAATGGAACTCATTTCCTTATATAAAATAATGTTTACATAAAAAATTAAAAAAATAACCCGAATAAAATTTGATGTAGAAGTCACTCTAAATGACAGAATTAAAAATTATGTACAAAAAATAATGATAAAAATAATTTTTTTAAATGGGTGGTTACCGCAATGAATGAAAAATTTATATATTTTAAGATAACATTTTGATAGTTTCTATGTAGGGTGCGAATTTTATTTTATTTGTTAAGTTTTAAGGTCTCTCCTCACACTGTCTGCGACTTCGTAGTTACTAAATGTCAATGTACAAGTGTTGCTGGAAGTATGAAAACCCCATGTGTATGGGTGTACGTATATATACTTAAACATACACACACGAATGTGTAGATATGCATATTATGTGTGTGTGTGTGTGTGTATGTATATATATATATATATATATACATGTTTGCGCATGTTGCATACACGCGTACACAACCGTATAATGAATCGGCGAGATGAATGTGGAATAATCAGCAGAAATCATGTCTATGTTTGGGAAAGGCATGAACATCAAAACTTCATGTTTTTCATTAATTCTTGACAATTTATTCCAGCATGAGAATAGTTTCTGGTTGTGGTGGTGGTGGGGGAGTAAAGCACTTTTTTTTTATTAAACCTGGCTAGGATATCAGAAAGGTTTTAAAAAATCGGATATCTAATCTCATCTGGTACAAATACCTATCTTATTTTATTCTTATAGACTCCCAGGTTAGTCGTGATCGAGCAGAGCAAAGATCAAAGGAAGTCATTCCATCCCAAACATTAATCTTAGGCAGGTGTCATTAGAGAGAGAGAGAGAGAGAGAGAGATGATTTTTCTGCTATTACTAGCAAATCAAGCGCCTGCTTTACGCGTAGGGGTTTGTTCTCTCGTGATAGATAGATAGATAGATAGATAGATATTGATAGACAGATAGATATAGATGTACGTGAGTATGTATGTGTATATTCCTGAAGCATAAAAGAAAAAAAAACAAAAAAATCATTAACACCAGCTAAATTTGAGTCTAGACTGGAATATTTCTCTATCAGAAATTTTCGGTGAATGACAGAATCAATGAGCGACGAATTATGTTGCGTACTTAGTTACGTCCCTTTACAATAAGTTTTATCTTCTGCAGAGGGTGATTTTTGTTTTTCATCTCTGATGGTGATAAGATGTCCCAATATCATAATAGAAGTCGATGGAATGGATTATAGACATCCCCAGTACATTTATGGACTCATGTCTGCCTTAAGAATTTAAATTTAAAAAGCGGCGAATTGGCAGAATCATTAGAACATCGGATAAAATGCCTTGAAGTATTTCTTCCGGTTTGTGGCATTTTGAGTTCAAATCGTGCTGGTCAGCTTTCTTTTCCATCCTCTCGGTGACGATAAAATAAAATACCAGTTAAGTACTAGGATCGATATACTTAACTGTTTGTTATCCTCCTCAAAAGTCAAGCCTAGTGGCTAAATCACAAACGATTATTATTATTATTATTAAATTAATAATATTAACACTATTATATGCTGTCAACCCAGCTGAGTGCAGGGCTGGACATTCCGTGGCTACTGATGCGCAGGCACGCGCTGAGGCTGCTGCATCTCCAGCTTTTCGTTGACAGTGAACAGGTCTGGCCACCGTCTGTCAGATACGTCTTTCCCCATCTCGACTCCTTTGATAGAGCAGTGCTGACAATCGGTACTGACCTAGATGCGCAAAAAGTAACGAAACTGTTCTGTACTCACTCATCCAGTGTCCGAGCATTTCTAACTTATAGGCTTTTGTCGAATTGTTGCAGTCGCGAATAGGATAAATCCTGTTATCAGTTGAGTCCATAGTAGATATCGCCCCGCCAAGTTTCTTTGGCTGAGGCGGGCAGGCAGTGTTTATTTGTCTGATAGCCATGGCAAAAGAGGCTATGTGATGGAAAAAAACTGAAGGTGTTCAATACAGACCACTTCTCTTTTCAGCCAAGCCCTCATCGACTTTCTCGAGTCCCAATAGGAAAAGAAGGTGGAGAGGGAGGTACTGCCAGAAAAATTCGTTGAAAGGTGGATGAGAGGCGAGCATGGTTCAAGTGAACGGTACTATTCTGAGCATATAGATCGGAAGAGGACAGAATGGGAAGGACACCTGCCTAAGTGGTCAAGGTAACCGTGCTTTTTATGGGATAGTCATCGGAGCTCTACGTTTTCTGCTTTGTTCCAATGTCTTTAGTACCTTTGAGGCCAATAAAGAAACGATTATTACATATTATTATCATCTTCATCATTATTATAAGGCGGTGAGCTAGCAGATTCGTTAGCGCGTCGGAGACAAAAAGCTTAATGGCATTTCTTTCGACTCTTTACGTTGAGTTCAAATCTTGCCGATTTCAACTTTGCATTCCATCCTCTCAGGGTCGAGAAAATAAAGTACCAGTCAATAGCTGGAGGTGATGTAACCTACAGCAACCCCTCCGCAAATGTATACCTCATCTTGAGCCTACATCAAAAATCATTATAATTAACAAGCTCCCGTAAAGTATACATATACTACAAACAGACAATTCCAAACTTTCACTTCAGTTTATGTTCTTGAGAAAAGCATGTATATCACAACATCCTACCAATTCGCCCCTCTAAAACATTTCAAGCTTCATGCCTATGTAAAAAAAAACAAAAATAAAAAATAAAAATCGATTTCTTTTGATTTAAAGCTCAAAACTAACTTAGCGAGAGAAGAGAGATATACAATCAAGTGAACCGTACGTATATTGTATTAACCTCGAAGAGATGAAAGACAAAATAGATTCCCGTTGGGTAGTGGTGGATTTGAACCGCTTTTGTATTATTAAAAGGGCAAAGGAGGTCGAGGCAATAAAACTCCAGACTTGATGTTTAACTCTACCTAGCTCGAGTTGGGTTCCACAGTTCATTTTCTGGAATCGATTCAATAACACACCAACGAACAAACTTCAGTTGACTTTATCCACACCCACCTATATAATTCGCCCTGAAACTTGTCCAACACACACATACACATCACATTGGTCTAACAGATTAGTAATAATTATATAAGGCATTGTAGTTCAGAAATTGCAAGCATGAGAAATCAAAAAGATTTTTTGTTTTGTTTTCTGTATGTTGTAGTGTGTGTATCATGTCCGAATGTTTTAATACAGTTTTGTTTAATAATCAATACAGGAAATCATACGGCAAGGGAACTATGCTAGAGCTTCAATAAGAAAGTGATGATTCAATGGCAAATTCCAGCCCCTCTCCCAATTACCAACCAATTAAACTGGATCTCCTTTGTAATAATAATAATAATAATAATAATAAAAAATAATAATAGAGAAAGAGAAGGACAGAACGAAAGAGAAAATCGTTCCCAGAACAATCATAAACTGAAACTGACACAATAATTACAGAGGTTCGATTGAAAACGGTTCCAGTATGAAACCAGTTCTTACTGTTCACTCATTCATCCCTCCATTCATTCAGCCACCCTAATATTTATTCCCTTTAAAAGCATCGAAAACAAAAATATAAAACTCGTGCGAATCTACCCATCACAAACTTCAATAGTTAAAATCTTTTTTTATTCAATTAAAAATAAAAATCTAGACCAGAACTCTTGTAATTTAATTTCTTTTTATTACTTATATCGTCGCTTAAAAAAAAATCCCTACCGTCTCGCTGTATAAAGTGCAGGGAGACTTCAAGGCAATGATAATTAGATGTAGCAAAGAAGCGAAATGAAATGGTATCTCCCGACACACAGAAGTAATTGAGGTCAACAGTGCTGGTGTATAGCTAGGCAAAAGGATGGCTCAGCACTGATGACTGATTCGTCAACAGACACAAGCGAAGCAAAGGAAGACAGTCGGATGCCTTCGTTGCAAAAACAGTGGGGGAATTCTGAGAGTATTTCCTTAATTATAAGCGAATTCAAACTGGGCCATATGTGGAATCAGATGACATGGCAACATTTAAAGTTCATTAAAAAATTTGAACAGCCTGAATTCAATTTTGAATAGGATTAGAATTAAATAAGGGGCGAGTAGAAAAAGGAGTGACAAATTACATCTTGTTTTGGCAAGGCTAACAAAACAAAACCATTCCAGTCCAATATAGCTATCACTTTATCCCAACTTTTAACACCAACCAACACTATATATATATATCTATATAGATATATATATATATATATATATATATAGTCTTTCACAATCCAAATATTAGCTAATATTGAAGTTAAGGAGTACTGAAGTCATTTTAAAGAAAGCATTCAAACGGTTAGGGAACTGGTTTTAAATTTTAGTTTTGAAATTCATATATGAATAAATATTCATTAACTAGATAAATGTGATAGCTAGTGTAGTATTGCTCCCGTTTCCCACCAAAAGAAAGGGGGAAAAAAAAAAGCGGGGCGAGAGGAGTAGAGTTAGCACTTTGGTAAAGTGGAATAAATAGCTCAGACTTCCAAGAGAAGTGGATTTCCCCGCAATAATCGATGACAAATGTAATAATGAAATGCAAAAGCGGAAAGTGGTGAAGTGTGGCAGGAGAGAAGCTAGTAATATAATGAAGAGAAAAATGTAATCTCATACTTGTATATTGTTGTTGATGAGTATATACACACACACACACACACATAAATGTGGGAGTGTGTGTCTGTGAGTAGAAAAGACTAAACTACTGAGAATACTTACATAATTATTAAAATTACTAATATTCATAACGATAATTTTCATGAAAAAGTTTATATAAGCTTAAAGAATCGTTCTAAACAGAAGAGTTTATAAAGAAGCGTAAAGGATTTCATTTACAGTCGCTCTCTCTCTCTCTCTCTCTCTCTCTCTCTCTCTCTCTCTCTCTCTCTCTCTCTCTATCTATCTATCTATATATATATATATATATATATATAGCCAGCATCATGGCATTATTATTAGATGAGAAATACACCAGCTAGCACAGCAGGTCTTCATACAATATTTAGGTGTGGGAGACTATTACAGAAGTCGTTCTCTTAGCATCATTTTCCCAACTGGAACCTACCCTGTAGTTTGATTTAACTGTAAATAAAGATCGATAAAATAATGCCGTAGGTGTAGAATGAAAGAGAGACAGGAGGGTTCTAACAAGTCTTTGAGAGACTAAGCAGGGAGTGGAATAGCCATTCTTTAAATGCAAGATAGGCCTGGGAAGGAAAAGTAAGTAAAGTTCCTCCTAACTTGTATGTGCCAATTCGATTCCCATTAAACACAAAACCATTAAAGAAAAAAAAGAAAGAAAGACTTCTGAAAGGGTTATCCTCAATATAGTAATATTATTTATCTAGTCATTCGTTTCTTGGTGCTGATTATCAACTGAAAGGAAGAGTCAATTTAAATATTAATAGGGGTAGTAGGGCACGCATACACGCACGGAGTAAAAGTGAAGACAAATGCCAGCGGACCAAGTTGGTGTATCGATATGTTGATTTGAAGAGGAGCATTTTGCGTTTATAATAAATTTCTATCTCAGATTAATACGATGACCTATGGCGATATTGTTTTATTTTCTTTTTAAAAAGTTCATTTCTAAATATTAACTTTAAAAAAAAATCTAGAACAGAGTTTGTTCTGAATTAACCTTTCTTTCTCGAAATATAATCCCATTATTATTAAACTGATTAAAAGTATTTCCAAATGATTAAAAAGAAACGAAAATAGTTATGTGTAAAAAAAATATTTTTTTAAATAAATAAAGGTCGGAAGAATTACTTTACTCGGCGATTAGGGACAAAAATAAATAAGTCAATAATCCCAAAGAAAATACAATTCTACCAAACTTTGAATACAACAATCTAATGAAAAATAATAAATTGATATCGAGTTCTTGAATATTTGATGTATATTTTTAAGGATTGCTGTTTCGTTCTTTACCCTTGCTACTCGATTATTATGGTATATATATATTTTTTGAAGGCGAATAGGAATGGTTAAAAGGGATGCCACGAAGAATGGTGCTGCTGTTAACAGTCTAAGAGTAAAAGAATAGCAGAACGATATGGCGAAAATTAAGAGAGGAAGCAGCAGAAAGCGTTAAAACTGAAAATCGCAAAAATTGAGGGAAATAGGGGGAAAAAAATTTTCAGAAATTTAATAAACAATAATGGTAATAATATCATCATTGCAGATACGTGTATAATAAATGGTGAAAATGTTAGTGTTTATATTAATACGTAACAAATTATACGCGTGTATGTATGTGTACGTGTGTACATATATATATATATATGTATGTATATGTATATATATGTATGTATGTACTTGTGTGTATATATATATATATATATATATATATATATATATATATATATATATATATATATATATATATATACATACATATATATATATATATATATAAACAGAAGCGCATACACACGAGCGACGTGTGGATGAGTTTGCGAAACAAATATCGAAGAAGAAAATTAGCGATGTGATGGAAGTGCTGATGAATGAACAAATGAACAACTAAATAAATAGACCACAATATTTCATCTTGAAAGACAGAATAAGTTTCGATGGAATAGGGTTTGAGGCTTAGTATAAATAATAAGTATAAACAATTATAGATAGCAGTAGATCGTGGTGGGGGTGGGTGGAGAAAGTAAACAATAATGGCAGTTTACGATCGAGACGTGAGTGGGTGTATATAATATGTATGCATGTGTGTGTGTGCATATATATATATTTTTTTTATATAATTTATATAAGGGCATTACTATACAATAATGCCTCACGCTTAGAGGGACTTCATATGCTTATTTTGTTAGTTTTGACTTATGAAGTCCCTCT
>NC_068983.1:114410759-114413376 GCF_001194135.2 Octopus bimaculoides
ATATATATATATATATATAAGAAAGAAAGAGAGAGAGAGGAATAAAGAGATAGCTAGGTAGCCGAAGTACGAGTGCGTGCTAGGATTCAATCTTAATGTCACTAATCCATATATATATATATATATATATAGTGTATGTGTATGTGTGTGTTTGTGTTTATGGTTTCGGAGTTTCGTCACCACCGAATGACAATCTAGTAATAGAACTTGCCTCTCAGTTAGATCTGGGATAAATAATTTTTCTTTTAATGGAATAAAAAGGAAACATTTTGTTTCGTATAAGTGTCACTAATTTCTAATAGGTTATTGGGGAAAGCGTTAACTGAATGACAGATGATCGATGATGTGAAAGAGCGTGAAATTTATAGAAAAGAGATCAGTAGAGAGACAAGTAGAAGATAATTAC
Organism: Octopus bimaculoides; assembly: GCF_001194135.2. Taxonomy (NCBI): domain Eukaryota; kingdom Metazoa; phylum Mollusca; class Cephalopoda; order Octopoda; family Octopodidae; genus Octopus; species Octopus bimaculoides. The sequence continues at coordinate 114,411,166 of NC_068983.1, forward strand.
TGGACCGTGACGCGCAAGAACAAAAAAAAAAGAAAGAAAGAAAGAAAGAGAAATTGCACGTGTTATAAACAAACTAAAAGAAGATTGATAAAAGTCAAGAGGTGTCGAAAAAATAATAATAATAATAATGGTGAATAAATAAATAAATAAATTAAAGAATATAGGGCAATAGCGGTAGTAGCGATAGTAGTAATTCCTGCGATAGCTTTTGTGCGGTTATGGCTGAGGGAGAGATGCCGAAACAGGACAGGGCAGCAAACATTACGTGAGTGTAAAAGAGACGGCGACAAGCGTACAAGGAAGGAACTGCAGATGTTCCAACATGGCGTCAGAAGAGAGAAGCGAATCGAAAGTCTGGCCAATTTCTTCAGACTTATTTCTTTACTACGGATATATATATATAAAAAATAACAAAAAAGAAAACAAACACAGAGAAAAGATTTACGGGTTAAAACGGCCTCGGAGATGAGGAAATTAAGAAAGGATAGGTCGGTCAATAGAATAAGATCAGTTAGAAATAAATAAATAAATAAATAAAAAAGTTCTTTAGTTTTGAGGAAGAATTAAAAATGATAAATTTGCCATCCTCCGAATAATATTAGGGATTATTTATTTTTACTACGGATATATATATATATAAAAAAACAACAAACAAACACAGAAAAAAATTCACAAGTTAAAACGGCTGGGAAATGAGGAAATTAAGAAAAGATAGGTCAATAAATATATAAGATCAGAGTTAGAAATAAATAAATAAAAAGTTCTTTAGTTTTGAGGAAGAATTATAAATGATAAATCGCCATCCTCCAAATAATATTAGGGATTATTAAAAAAAGTTCTTTTCATTTTTTTTTCTTTAATATTTTCCGAATATTCCACCGTGCATGTGTGCGTAATATATGATATACAAATATATGGTATACAAATATATATGATATGTACAAGAGATATAATGTGAGAGTGTGTTGACATTTCATCGTCCATCATATTTTCCCGCAAAAACTAGGTGAGGAAAATGAAAAAAAAACAACAAAAAACAAAACTAGATAACTTACTTGAGGTAATATCGATGTCCTTGATTAGTTTTTGCCATTTCCCATCCCGGGGGTAGGGGCTGTTCGTCTGTGAGATCATAACTATGCTGTCTAACATGCTGGGACGACGGAGGAGGGGCTGCGCTCATAGTTTGCGCTAAACTGGCCGGGGAAGAATGTGCGCGAGGGTGAGCAATGGTCAAACCCGGAGAATTCAACACCGACCCGCTACCGGCACCCGTCGAATCCGTACTCCCTTCCCTGCTGTGTTGCTTTTGTTGCGTCGGATCGGGCGGTGTGAAGAAAGAAGCCGGCAGGTTCCTCATCCGCAATGGAAGTTGATGTGGGACTTCTGAAGGATTCATAGCAGCCTTGAACAGAGCCTCCAAGTCGGAATCGCTGTCTCCCCTAACATGTACGACTTGATTTCCCTTCTGTTCGGTCCTTTGTTGCGACATTTTCGCCAACTAAGTGACTAAAATCACGAACCGAACCAGCCTCGTACTTCTAAATACTCTATATCCGATACAAGTCGAAACAAACAAGTAAAATCCCGAAGTTTTCCTGAAAATCCTTTCGATGGGAGGACACTCAAAGTTTTCCCGAAAAGTTGTGGCAGTATGGATTCACAACGCCTATTTAAAAGGCCTGTTCACTGGCGCAGCAAAAAAGTAGTCCCTAATACCTATACAGTAGGGACTGATTGAGAGAGTTGGAGGATATGTGAAATGATTGACTTTTGTTCGTTTAAGTTAACATTAATGAAAGGCAGGCACCAAATGAATACATTCGGTGTTGACATACATTATATATTTCAAACGTCAATGAATCGTAAGTTCCTTATAAGGGAGTACTAGCTTCGCTGCGCGTTGCGTTTGATATTTTGGCACAGATGCGGCGCAGCGATATGCTTAGGAGAGGTCGGAGGTCAGGGGGAAAGCTTTTATTTTTTGTGTGTGTGTGTGAATGTGTTAGTGTGTGAGTGTGTATGCGGGGCTCGTGTGTGTGTGCGCGCGTGTGTGTGCATGTGTAAGTGTTTGTGTGTGTATGTGAACTCGTGTGTGTGCGAATATTGGTGGTGATGGTCGGTAGTAACTTCAGAGAGCGAGAGAACTAACCACAGTTTGTGGGGCGGAGCACCACTAGTGTCATTCTTATATGTTAACGCTCCACTATA
>NC_068983.1:114413576-114414387 GCF_001194135.2 Octopus bimaculoides
ATATATATATATATATATATATATATATATATATAGTGGTGACGATAGAGGGCTAAGTGACAGGGAGAGGGGAGGGATGAGTGACAGCAGTTCGGATTAGTCGTTGTCGGAGTGGTTTATTAACTCGGTTTTAGGTGTAAACAGATCTATATATCTCCTGCGGCGACACACACATACTCTCTCTCTCTCTCTCTTACTCAAGTAATTTCTTTTATCCATTACACACCCACAAATATACAGATTTATAATAAACACGCGTGAACATATATTCATACACTCATTCGCTCACTCTATTCTTTCTTTCTGTCTTTCTCTCTCTCTCACTCATTCTCACTCTCTCTCCTTCTCTCTCACAGATTAATAAAAACTGACATATATGTACATATGTACACACACATATATGTCGATAATATGGATATAAATAAACACACACTCATGTCTCTCTCTTTCTTTCGATATTTCGATATGTAAATGTGTTTTATATTCATATATATATATATATGTATCAAGGAAGTCCCGCCTCTTTCTGAAATAATGAAATAATCAAAAATGAAACATAATAACTAAAAGAAAAGAGTAAAAAAAGTTAACTTTCATGGTTTTATATTAAATTCAATTGGTCAAACAGATGAGGTTTGAAATCTGATAATTAAGCAAAAATGAAAATCAACATTTGATTTGATAAAACCGAAAAAAAATAAAACTTTAATGTTTCGGGGGTTTCACTTGTAATAAAGTGTGTGTGTGTGTGTGTGTGTGTACACACACACACACACACACACACACACACACACACACACACACATATATA
>NC_068983.1:114415536-114418349 GCF_001194135.2 Octopus bimaculoides
TATATATATATATATATATATATATATATATATATATATATATGGTGGTTGTCTACTACTTACACAGAGTTTGACCTCCTCATGTACCTACACCTTAGCCCTTTCATGGTGTTTGATATATATGTATGTATGTATGTATACACACACACATATATATATATGCATATGCATGTATATACCAACGTACATACATACATACATACATAATACATACATACATACATACATATACGTACCTCAAAAAGTGTTGAGGGCTTAAGGCTCCACCATTAGCCACAGTGATTTACGAAAAATTCATCATAATGTACTCTGCGTGGGGCCCAATTTGAGCAAATCAATCTGACTGGCTTAAAACCGGCCCTGTATGCATACATACATACATACATAGGCGTGATTGCGTGGTAAGAAGCTTGCTTCCTAACCACCTGGTTCCCGGATCAGTTCCACTGCTATAGAAAGAAGCCCATCGTATATGTGTGTGTGTGTGTGTGTGTGCGCGCGCGCATGTGTATCGCAAAACGCCGGACTGGAGGCCCAACTTGCCGAGTTCTTTTTATAGGCTTAGAAAAAATTGAAGGACCGCTGCAATAAGTGTGTGAATCTGAGAGGGGAATATGTTGAATAAAATCATAATTAACTGATCCACCTGTATTGTCTTTTACCCAAAACTAGGAACTTTTCAGCCCCCACTCCCTATATATATATATATATATATATATATATATATATCGCGTATTTGGGCTAAAGTTAACAGTTTGCATAAACGGATAACAAAACACAATATCCCATCCAAGGCAGAGCTCCAACATGGACAAATGACTGAGACTTCACAAGTAAAATATAAAATATAATAAAAGATATACACACACACACACAAGGTACCGGCAACTCGGGCAGTCGCCTGGGGTGCCATGTGCTAGGGGACGCCAAGGAGGGCCTAGTAAAGACAAGGAAATTTCCACGATCGTCAGCTTGTACACGCCGAAGTTCAGCTTGCCCTGAGCGCCACCAACTTTAGGGCCGGCCCTGCACACACACACACACACACGCACACACACACACATCTATATATTATAGCTGTGTTGTAGTTAAAATGTTCGCTGCGTGGCTATGTGGCTACATGTTCAGTTCCGATGTACAGATCATTGAGCAAGTGTATCTTCTGCTATATAGCATCCGAGCCGACCAATGCCTTGTGAGACCTAGATATCATCTACTACACAGCAGGGCGTCGCGGTGGATAATGGTATCTTTTGCGACGCAACAAGGTCCACAGCGTACCTAGATATCCTTAATGAAGCAACAGTACTTTGACTCATCAAGCTATACTTTACGCAGTGCACCTAGATATCATTTACTACGTAATAGGGACCCTACGGCGCGCCTAGCTATCCTTTATGATGCAATAGGACGTCGGCAAACCAAAATCTGTTTTGCGATACCACAGTCTGTCTTACGATGCAACTGAGTACCATGGCGCAACGTCTGTGAACTAGACATCCACAGTGATCTCAACCTGTAAAAGGTTGCAGCCAATTCTGTCTATAGCAGGGGTTGTCAACCATTTTTTTTTCTTCTGTATCTATGGACTCCTTTGATAACTATTTCATTCTGATTGATCCTCATAGCCATTCGATGTTTAAAAACTAGTGTTATAGATACTCCTTTCAAAATTCCTATTTTGCTTTTCACACATTAACTTGTGTAGGTTGAACTATGTAAAGTGTTAGAGGAAGAAACCAAGCTGTTTATTGCAATACATACCAATCATGTCCAGTAAGTTCACCCTGCGAGGAAAGTTCACCGTAAAGAAAGTTTACGGAGAAACTGGTTCACAGTAAAAAAAAAAAAAAAAACCCTTATTTTCGATCTCTAAAGTTCATGGTAAGCTTTCTTCACGGGGAACTCTCCTACGATGAATTGATGGCGGTGAAATTACTTACAATCCTTGCCAATACATACATCTAAAACAAACTTTATTCAATACTATTGTGGATCCCCAACTTACTATTTTATTATGTGGACCCTGAAACATCTTATATGGACCCTCAAGGGCCATATGGATCCCAGCTGAGAACCTCTAGCACCGTACATAGGATTTTCAGACTGAAACGCCTTCGATCATAGGTGCTCTGAATGAACATGGTCTAGGGCTAAATAACTACATCCACAGTATAAAGAATATGTGTAAGAATATTATGAAAATATTGGTGATTTTACAGGGGTCCTAACCCTTTATCACTGTTTCTTTCGTTCATGCTTCAAATGGTTTTGATTTTCACATTAGTTTACAAGAAAACCATTTTTATTTTTAATACTGGCACTTCACCAAATTTGTTAATGCAATACGTGTGTGTGTGTGTGTGTGTGCGCGCGCTTTGTGTCTGCGCTTGTCCTTCACTACCGCTTGATAACCGATATTTGTGTTTACGTCTCCATAACATAGCGGTTTAGCAAAAAGGAGCGATAGAATAAGTACCAGGCCTTAAAAAAAAAGTACAGGGGCTGATTCTTTCTACTGAAATTCTTTAAAGCGATGCCACAGTGTAGCCACAGTCGAATAATTGAAACAATATACACCTTCATAGGGGCGGCGAGCTGGCAGAATCATTAGCACGTTGAACGAAATGCGTAGCTGTATTTCATGTCTTTACGTTCTGAGTTCAAATTCCGCCAAGGTCGACTTTGCCTTTCATCCTTTCGGGGTCGATAAATTAAGTGCCTGTTGCATACTGTGGTCGATGTAATCGACTGGCCCCTCCCCCGAAATTTCGGACCTTGTGCCTAGAGTAGAAAAGAATATATGCCTATAT
>NC_068983.1:114420419-114421168 GCF_001194135.2 Octopus bimaculoides
ATATATATATATATATATATATATATATATATATATATAAGATGGAGGTGGAAATAGCACAGAAGTAAGTCTAAGAAATTTCAATTTAACACGGAATTTAATAAAAAATTATATAAAGAAAATATAACCAGTTTTGATGTAAATCATCTCATCAAATATCAGTGAAAATTTATAATAAATTAAGGTAAAATCAGTTTGTCTTCGGTCTGGGGGTCATGACGGGGGTGGGGAAAAGCAAAAAGAAAGAGGAGAGAGAGAGATTGTTTTTATTTTTGAAAACTGTTTAGCCAAATCCAACTGTGGATACACATATACACACTCACATACTAAGGCGCTTTCATACACACCCCACGTTATTACATTCGCATGCACACTGTACACACCCACACAGGTAATACAAGCTATGTTTACCCGTCGATTTTAGCGTTTCGTTTTTACTTTAATGTTGAGGTCAAGATATATTAGTTTATTCCTTTTATTTTTGAAAGCTAAACAAATATAAACATGAACACTTCTAATAAATAATAGTTTTATTTCAGAATACGCACATACGCAGGAGTGGCTGTGTGGTAAGTAGCTTGCTTACCAGCCACATGGTTCCGGGTTCAGTCCCACTGCGTGACACCTTGGGCAAGTGTCTTCTACTATAGCCTCGGGCCGACTAAAGCCTTGTGAGTGGATTTGGTAGACGGAAACTGAAAGAAGCCTGTCGTATATATGTATATATATATATGTGTGTGTGTATATGT
>NC_068983.1:114422231-114423132 GCF_001194135.2 Octopus bimaculoides
ATATATATATATATATATATATATATATACATCTGCGCAAATGTATGTACACACACACACACACACACACATATGTATAGATGTATATGTATACATGTACATGTGTGGATGTATATATATATATATAGATGTACATGTGATATGTACACATATATATACACATATATACATGCATACATATATACACCCCTCCCACATACACACATATACATTGGTGCAGGTGTGGCTGTGTGGTAAGAAACTCGGTTCCAAAACACATGGTCCTGGGTTCAGTACCACTGTGTGGTGACTTGGTATGTGTCTTCTGCTATAGCCTCAGACCAACCAAAGCCTAGTGAGTGGATTTGTAGACAGAAACTGAAAGAAATCAATCGTATATATATGTATGTATATATGTAAGCGTATGTGTGTGTCTTTGCCTCTGTTTTTCTCCCTCATCACTGCTTCCCAACTGCTGTTCGTTTATTTACATCCCCATAACTTGCTGGTTTGACAAGAAGAAACCGATAGAATAAGTACCAGGCTTATCAAAATAAAAAAAAAATCACTAGGCAGTGTCTCATATTTTTGTTTGCCCACTGAGTTGTATCTATCAATCTATCTTTGTGTGTATATATATATCTATATATATATATATGAGAATGTGTTTCTGTCTGTCTGTCTGTGTGAATCCCTAAAACTCGAGAACTACGCAACCAATTTCATTCAAATTTTACAGATGCCTTACTTAGGGTTCCAGTTGTGTTTTAGTCAAAAAAAAAAAAATTTAACTTCTTGCAGAGTTCGAGCCCACAGCAACATAATATCTCCTCCACTATTTAAGTATTACGTGTCAAAAGTGAAACAAAAACACTCATGTCAAATACTTTCACTTTAAAAATGAAACTATTCTAACTGAAAC
>NC_068983.1:114424482-114428425 GCF_001194135.2 Octopus bimaculoides
ACACACACACACACACACACATACACACGTTTATGTATATGTTCATATTCATATGTATTATATAAAAGTCAATGTCTTTATGTGTGTTCGTGTGTTACTACTGCACCGATCCTAATGAAATTTGGAACACAAAATCCAAGCCTAGGGAGATGGGTAATGCTGTGTGTTTCATACAATTTCATGGACAAAAATTACTCAATGGATCCTTATGATATTTGGAACTTAGATTCAATGCATAAGGGTGGGTATAATGCAGTACGTTTGGTTTGAATTTGAGATGGCTTAAAGGGGGCAGAACCCCGATGAAAATTCATAAATTTTCGATGTTGAGGAAATTTGAACTACGGGTAATTGACACATATCAAGAAGTATTCTCAAAGTTTCCACTTCTCATTAGAATTCTAAGACCCCCTAATGGAGGCCTTAACTCCCAAATTTTAGTCATTTTTTATGATCCAAAACTACGTCAAAAGTATTGAATGGATCTTTATGAAATTTGGAAATTATATTCTATGCATAAGGGCCATAACCCCCCATGAAAATTCGTATATTTTTGTTGTTGATGAAATTTTAACCACAGATATTAGATACAAATGAAGTAATATTTCTAAAATTTCATCTTCTTAGAAGTTACAAAGACCCCTTCATGGGAACTTAACACCTACAATTTAGTCATTTTATCTAAGCAAAGACGAATACAGTTGTACTCTTGGAAGATGTAGGGTCACCCGAGCATAAAAGATGAGCGTTATTTGTAATTCAATGGTACAACAGTGTAAGAGTTTGCTTTGAGATATACTTAGACTGTGATTTCTGCAATGTGGTGCATAAATTGTCAAGTAAATGAAAGGCAACTTTGCCTCCACTGATTCAGTTGCAAAGTGTTCAGTAAAGTTATTTGGTTGCAGACCTCCTTTGAGTCTTTTTATTATCATTGGGTCACACATAGCCCCCGATGGTAACATTGATTTCAAGGCCTTCCCAGATGAGTGACTGGTTATTGAAAGACATTTATAGATTGTAAATTGTCCAAGTCATTTGCAAACTCCAGAGGTGGCACTTTCATTTCCCCTTCGCCCTCACGTCATACAGCTGTTAATGTTTCAATTGGGTCACGCCCTTCCAGTTGCTATAGATCTGTAATGCATCTTGCGGCTGTGCCCGTCACATGTGTGGTGAGGAATCTTACATTGGGGAGTAGTAACGACTAAGGTAGGGTAGCTGACTGCTTATTGTGATCATTCGTCTTTTGCTTTCCTGTAGCTTTGCTCTCTTTTACAAACCCAGTGCACATACATTTATTTCCTATTTCAAAGAAATTCAAACAATGCATATAAAACCCAAGTTAAAAAGATTCCCAACAATTCAACTTTTCTGGTTGACATTAAGACTCCCACACCCAATAGGGGTCTTAACTCCCACACTTTAGAGCTCCATGACCTCCATTTTTCAGGAGCAAAATCCGTTTAACAGGTTCCATAAGACTGGAATTTTGGAATCTGCGCATAAAGATTAGTAGTATGGGATACATGAGTCATGATTAGAAGCTCACTTTCTTCCTAGGAAGAAAGTGAGCTTCAAGCAATCCGTAGAAAATATAAAAAACAACTTTCAAGAACAATAGTGGTTTATTGAGGCGGAAGGTTGTGGATATTTTCTGTAGTACGATGAACCGAAAAAAAGTTATCTTATATTTCACGGCAAGCAGTCAATGATGCCAGGTATGTAAATAAAAATCCAACCATTAAGAAATAGAGTAGATAAAATCTGAGCTAACCTCGGAAGTGGTAAATATCCAAGTATACCGCAGGCTACTCTTCTGGCCAAGGGCATCTTGATTAAATAAAGTTTGCAATACCGTTAGATTGCACATGTTAACTCACCGAAGATTCGATATACATATACGACAAGCTTCTCTCACTTTCCGTCTACCAAATCTATTCACCTGTTGATGTTGAAATTCCAATGAAGGAACTTTGGATCTAGGTTAGAAACCGGCTCTTACTGTATTAACAAGAAATCTTGAAATAAAACTGAATAATGACACATAAATTCACTCACAAATCTGTGGTCGACCCGAGGGTATAGAAGAGAACACTTGTCCAAGATGCCACGCAGTGGGGTTGAACCCGAAACTCTAAGGTTGAAATGCAAACTTCTTACCACACACGTACACACTCACTCACACGCACACACACACTCTCTCTCTCTCTCTCTCTATCTCACACACACACACACACACACACACACACACACACACACACACACACACACACACACACACACACACACACACAAGCAAAATACAAATACATTAATCATGACTACATATGGGAGACACATTACAACTTGGTACGGAATACTTCCTATGCGTTTATGCACATATGTACACGACCAGACTGTCCAATCTCTCAGTGAGTGTCTGAGAGACAGACAGACAGACAAACGCAGACGGACTGACAGTCAGACAGACAGGCCTTCAGACAGACATGCCGTCAGACAGACGGACTGGCAGGTTGATAGATAGATAGATAGATAGATAGATAGATAGATAGATAGATAGATAGATAGAGTGGGGAGTAATAATGAGAATGAGATTATTGAATGGCTGACAGCGCAGAGCAAATAAATAAGGAAAAGGGGGAAGAAAAGAAAACTAAAAAAAGGTTAGAGAGAAGATGGTAAGTGGAAGGGAAAGAAAATGAGAGAGAGAGAGGGAGAGAGACAGAGAAGAGAAGAAAGAACGAAAGAAGACACGTAATAGAAGGAAAAAAGGTGACCAGAAGGACATTGTCAGAAAACTAAGGGTAACTAGATCGGAGGTGAGAGAGGGAGAGAAGAGAGAGAGTGTGTCTGGGAAAGAGAGAGAGAGAGAGAGACAAACAGACAAACAAAAAAGAGAGAGGAAGAAAGCGAGAGAGAGAGAAATGGAGATAGGGTAGAAGAGCATAAGTTACGAAAATTAAAGCAGTAATGAAAGGCAAAAAGTAAGGAGATACATACATACATACATACATACATACATACGTACATCCGCGACCACACACAGACACAGACACACACACACACACACAAAATGGGTTTTTCTTTCAGTTTCTGTCAACCACATCCGTTCACTAGACTTTGCTCGGTCCAGGGACATAATAAAAGATACTCGCAGTGGGACTGAACCTGGAACCTTGAGGTTGGGAAGCAAATTTCATACCATATTGCCGCGCTAGTACCTCTATATATGTGTGTTTATGTGTATGTGCTTGTGTTTGTGCGGGATGTATGTGTGTGTGTGTGTGTGTATGCAGGTGTGTGTGCATACACCTTTTTTCTTTTACCTGTTTCAGTCGTTGGACATCGGTTATATTGGGCACCGCCTTTATTCCAGGTGTGCGCAACATTTCCCGAGCAAGCGGGCCATATGACACATGGGTCATCATAAGGCGGGTCGTACTATCAACACGAAAAAAAATCAATGTAATTCTTCGTTAGGCGTGCCATTCTGGAAATCCCGCGGGCCGCAAATTGTCCATGACTGAGTCGAACAAATGGACCCCAGTACTTATATGCCTAGTACTTAATCTATCGGCCTCTTTCTGCCAAACCACTAATCACACACTCATATTCTTTCCTACTCTAGGCACAAGGCCCGAAATTTTGGGGAGGGGACCAGTCGATTAGATCGACTCCAGTATGCAACAGGAACGAAAGGATGAAAGGCAAAGTCGACCTCGGCGGAATTTGAACTCAGAACATAAAGACACGAAATACCACTAATTATTTTGCTCGCCGTGCTTAACGTTTCTTATTTCTTTATTGCCCACAAGGGGCTAAACAGAGTGGAGACAAACAAGGACAGACAAACAGATTAAGTCGATTATATCGACCCCAGTGCGTAACTGGTACTTAATTTATCGACCCCGAAAGGGATGAATGGCAAAGTCGACCTCGG
>NC_068983.1:114432083-114433768 GCF_001194135.2 Octopus bimaculoides
ACGTCATAAAGGTACCCTTTATGGCGAGAAACCGAGGGTAACCCTCTAAATCGGCCTTCACCAGTATTAAATGTAGACTGTTCTAATTCTTAGCGTGTGCTACTTCGCCAGATTTTTGCTTTTCTAAAAAAAAGCCACATATACACACACACACATACACACACACACACACACACACACACACACACACAGGCAATGGGCACTGATTAGTTCGGTGATATGATATGGATAGATGGCACTTGCCTAAAATGCTGCGCTGTTGAGCTGAACCCCAAATCACCTGACTGCCAAGCAAACTCAACCGTACAACTAATACATATATTTTTTATTCATTTTACCCACTGAACTGAAGAATTTGGTTAGATCAGGGGTCGGGCAACTTTTTAAACCAATTTTTTTCTGAAATATATTTATTTACGCTGACTTTACCCCCTTGATTCGAATGGAAGAAAATCATAGATAACAAGGAACACGTTTTTTTAATATAATTTTACTTATGTCTAATGAGTCCTCAGTAGCGCCAAGCATTTAATTTTCACGCCATTTTGGGTAATTTACCCCGGTTCGCCGGCATATGAGTTAGACAAATGGACTCCAGGTAATTATTTCTCTTTTGCAAGCTGACACATGTTCTGTCGGGCTCGTTTGCCGAACTGCTAAACTGTGAAGCAGTAGTGTGACACAAGCACAAGGACACACACACACACATACACACACATATTTTTACGACGGATGTATGAATCTATACAGAGAGAGAGGTGGGGAGAAATAAAGGCCAAGGTAGAAGTTTCTGAGAGGACCTAGAGAAAAAGAAAAACGATATTAGATATTGAGAGCGAGAGAGAGAGAGAGAGAGAGAGAGAGAGAGAGAGCGGGATGAAAGCTGAATAAAAGAATACAAAGAGAGGGAAAGACAGAGTCACATAGGAGCGGCAAGTTAGGACGGTAGTCAACAAAGGAGAGAAAGAGTGTGTGAGAGAGAGAGAGAGAGAAAAAGAAATAAAGAAAAGTAAATAGAAAAAGAGAGGCGGAAAAGGGTGTGTGCTAGAAAGAGAGGAAAAGACAAGGGGGAAAGTGTGAGAGATTTCAGTGAGGAAAACAGGCAGATAGGTGCGGCAATTTAGAAAGAGTAGGCGGCAGGAGAGATCGTGTGAGAGAAAGAGAGAAATAAAAAGAGAAAGAGAAGAGGAGATGAATGCGTATCTAGTAAGCGCGCTACGGTTATAGACAGCACGAAAATCTCCGAAGGCTATTCCCTCTACTTGCTAAACAAAATTAGGACAGTAGAAACAAATGCGTGTGTGTGTGTGTGTGTAGATGTAAAGGAAAAACTAAAAGGAGTATAATAGAAATTACAGCTTGTATTAACAGCAATAGCAAATATAAATATAATAAACCAGATATTTAGATTACAATAGCCACAAAAGCAGTAAGACCAACAGCATACATCAAAACTCAGGTATCATCGAACACGCAAAGTTCATCAGCTTTCAGGTGACTTGATAGCCTTAACCTACTACTACTACTACTTACTACTACTGTTACTACTTACTACTACTACTACTACTACTACTACTACTACTACTACTACTACTATTACTACTCACTGGTCTGTTTCAGTCAATTAAATATTTCAAAATTGTTCTACTTTACTACTTAACACACACACACGCACGCGCGCGCGC
>NC_068983.1:114433827-114434873 GCF_001194135.2 Octopus bimaculoides
CACACACACACACACACACACACACACACACACACACACACACACACACACACACACACACACGTTTACAACCAATGGATGTAAACAACTTTTCAAATAAACATGTTTATGGACATGCAATCTATGTGTATGTATGTACGTATGTCATTATTCAATTTTATTCCAAGATTTCTTGCCAATAAAGAACCGGTTTCTAACCTAGATCCAAGGTTCCTTCATTGGAATTTCAACAATAACAACAACGACAACAGGGTAATTTTGTATGTATGTATGTATGTATGCATGCATGTATGTATGTCTGTCTATGTATGTATGTCTATACTCTTTTACTTGTTTCAGTCATTTGACTGTGGCCATGTTGGAACACCGCCTTTAGTCGAGCAAATCGACCCCAGGACTTATTCTTTGTACGTCTAGTACTTATTCTTTGTACCATTTGGTTGGGGTACAAACTTCTTGATACACAGCCACGCCTGCACCTATATGTATGTCATTATTCGGTTTATTTCAAGATTTCTTGCCAATAGAGAAAGAACCGGTTTCTAACCAAGATCCAAGTTTCCTTCATTGGAATTTCAACATCAGTAGGGTATTTTTGTACGTATGTATGTATTATAATTCTATATATATATCATATATATTTTCCAATTATTATTGGATTGTCATATACAAAATGATATGGTATAACATACATATATGATACGATATACATATATATATGTGTCTGTACGTAGTATACGTATATGTTCATGTGTGCGGGTATCAATTTATCTAGCAATTAATCAGTCTATCTATCTATCTATCTATCTATCTATCTATCTATCTATCTATCCCTCCTACTCTCTCTCTCTGTCTCTCTGTACACACACACACACACATACATGCATATATATATGCCTGTCAAATCCACTCGCAAGGCATTGGTCGACCCGAGGCTATAGTGGAAGATACTTGCTCAAGGTGCCACGCAGTGGGACTGAATCCGGTATCATGTTGTTGGGAAGTAAACTTTTTACCACACAGTCACGCCAAATGCGTGTATATAT
>NC_068983.1:114435816-114436998 GCF_001194135.2 Octopus bimaculoides
TATATATATATATATATGCGACGGTGTGCTGAAAAGCTCCTGGCTTTGGGTAAAAGAAAATACAGGAGGATCAGTTAATTATGATTTTATTCAACATATTCTCCTTTCAGATCCACACACTTGTAGTAATCTTTCAGTTTTCCTAGCCTCTGTAAAAGAACTCGAAAGGCTGGACCTCCAAGCAGGCCTATCGCGAGACCCTTGAAACCAGGAACTTTTCAGCACCCCCCATCGTGATTATAGCTATCTATCTATCTATCTATCTATCTATCTATCTATCTATCTATCTATCTATATATCTATCCATTTGTGTATCTATCTATCTATACGTTTGCGTATGTTACTCAAATGAATTCGACTAGCCATTCTGAATTATTTCATTCACTTCGTTTAAATTCTGTGAACTACCTTGGCCACAAATGTGCTCACCCTGCCCCATACCTTTATATTTATAACTGTAAGCCCCTAAACTACTGGAGATTAGGTAGAACAATTGTCGTGTTGATGACGGTTATCAAACCAGAAACACATGAACATGTCTGTCCTCTTGTCTTCAGACAGCATGTCCGCACATTTCATTACTGGCATCTTAACTTTGGGAAAGTACTCGACTCCCGCAATTATGTTTCCCTCTCAAGTGGAGCGGGGTCTTAATTGCCATTTGGTGATTGTGATAATCTTCTAGGGGTGGGTGATAATTTTTAATAAATCAAGAATTTATGCTGTATGATATTTGATATACTTGTATTTGTCTATGTTGTTTAATTACATGCCACTGGCCACTTTATTTCTTTAATTCATTATTGTTTAAATTACACACATGTGCGCGCGCGCACGCACACACGCACACACACACACACACACACACACACGACGGGTTTCTTTCAGTTTCCGCCTATAAAATCCTCTGCAAAGGCTTTGGTCGACCAGAGGTTATAGTAGAAGACTCTTGTCATGCAGATGCCGCACAGTTGCCATGCAGTTGTCACGCTGTTGCCACGCACTTGCCACGCAGCTGCTACGCAAGTGCCTCGCAGGTGCCACGCAAGTGCTACGCATGTGCCACTCAGGTGTCACGCAGTTGTCACGCAGTGCGACTGAACCCGGTCCATTTGGTCGGGAAGCAAACTTCTTACCACACAGCCACGCCACGCCTGCGCATGTATGTATGTATGTATGTAT
>NC_068983.1:114437098-114437927 GCF_001194135.2 Octopus bimaculoides
TTCAACATCAGCAACAGGGTATTTTTGTCTGTCTGTCTGTCTGTATGTATGTATGTATGTATATTGTTTTCAAATTTTGGTACAGGGTCAGCAGTTTCGTAAGAGGGGGTATTTATTCTACCGACCCCGAAAGGATGAAAGGCATAGTCGACCTCGGCAGAATTTGAACTCAGAACGTGAAGACGGACGAAATGCCGCTAAAGCATGGCGCAATAATGATTCTGCCAGCTCGCCTTTTTTTATACATACATACATACATACATACATACATACATACACG
Organism: Octopus bimaculoides; assembly: GCF_001194135.2. Taxonomy (NCBI): domain Eukaryota; kingdom Metazoa; phylum Mollusca; class Cephalopoda; order Octopoda; family Octopodidae; genus Octopus; species Octopus bimaculoides. Next base: position 114,437,379 of record NC_068983.1, read on the forward strand.
AGAATGGTTGACTACTTGCTAAACGATCATGGTCATCACTGACAAATGTTAAGTGTCAACAATGCCCCGTGAAAGGGGTTTTAATCAGTGGTAGTATTTGTTGGAATATTGGTATTTTGTTGTTCGGGACGCCAGGAGGGAGTTGAGTTCCATCTTTAACGTACCTAATATATACAACACAAACGATTTAAAAACAATTTCCCTTTGACGAAAAGCTGCCGCTTTGTAGAGTTTAACAACTCACATACTTTAAGTATGTGATAATAACGTTTACATTATTTATCTCTTCATTGCCCACAAGGGGCTAAACATAGAGGGGACAAACAAGGACAGACAAACGGATTAAGTCGATTACATCGACCCCACTGCGTAACTGGTACTTATTTAATCGACCCCGAAAGGATGAAAGGCAAAGTCGACCTCGGCGGAATTTGAACTCGGAACGTAACGGCAGACGAAATGCCGCCAAGCTTTTCGCCCGGCGTGCTAACGATTCTGCCAGCTCGCCGCCCTTAATGTTTACATTATTGAGCTACTTCAAACACATTT
>NC_068983.1:114437960-114440794 GCF_001194135.2 Octopus bimaculoides
TGTGTGTGTGTGTGTGTGTGTGTGTGTGTGTGTGTGTGTGTAGCATAAGTCAGGACCTAGCACGAGCAGGAGCCAACGGAATCGAATGTTGTCTTGTTATGTATGTGTGAGCTAATTTTAATGAGGCTTCAAGTTTCCAATTCCGCCAGGTTACCGACCACGTATGTTAATTTCCTGGGTTGTTTTCTCTCCAACATTTACCGTTCTCACCTCTCACATGGCTCTACAGAATTTATTTTCAAGGTCATGCAGAACACCAATCCTTCAACACGTTTAACTCAAACCTAATTTCATATGACTGTTCTAATTATAAATTATATTTCTCTCTGTGAATTTCCGTGTTATTCACACCTGTATGTTACAAAATTTCGGCAAGAAACACGTGCTATTTAACCACATTGACTTATCACACCACTTTAACAAGAAGATGCTCACTTACTAGTGGTACGTAGAATATTAAAAATAGAATTTTGTTGTTGTCTGTCACTCCTGTACAGGCATACCTCGGCTTAAGTCGTTTTGATTTAAGAACTTCTCGATTATACGTCAGTCTTCAAAAATAATATATGGAAGGATAGAAATCAAGTTGAGTCATTTCACTCGACTTTACGTCTGTCCGGCACAAATACCAGAATCGTAAAATCACAAGAAAACCGTTAAAAGCACATCAAATCATGTTACTGTATAATAAATAAGAACGAAAGCATATAAAATCATATTAAAATACGTACAGTAAATGTTGAGATTCGCACCATAACGTAGTGTAGCTTAGTGAACGAAATCAGGAAATTACGAAATCACCAGATTGCATGTACGTATTGGTAAATTTAAAATAATTTAGTTTTTTTTTCTTACTATTGCAAAATAATAATAATTATTGATTTTGTTTTTTTTTTCTTACTATTGCAAAATAATAATAATTATTGATTTTGTTTTTTAAGCTTAAAATAGGTTCTTATTAACCATGTATTATTAACAATGCATTCATAAATAAAGTACAGGACTGGGAATGGTTATTAGCGGTTTAGCCTAGAGACAAGTAGATTCGGCCTAGCCAAGCCTAGAGACAAAGTTAATTCGACTTAAATCGTTTTTCGACTTAACTCGTGTCTCCTGGAACCAATTAACGACGTAGGGTGAGGTATGTTTGTATTTTGCTTCAGACTCGTCCTGTACCATCCACCACAAAGCCACTGACTCTAACTCCCTTCACCACTATTCCTCCTCTCATCTCAGACACATCAAATCTTCTATCCATTTCTTTGGATTTCTTCGACTTTGCCGGTTATGCAGCTTTCATTCGGATTTCAATTCCGAAATGCGGTAAACTTTTCATCAGTTGACAGTACTATCAATCAGTTGTGAGCCCAAAACGCCACTGAGGTGCAGGCTATCAGATACAGCACCGCTTTTCTATTGCTGGATGTTGTCCAATGATACTAGTTAATCGTTCGTAGACGTTGGGATGCAGTGCAAAGCTGGAAGAAAATGGCACCCTCGGCCTTCCACGTGTCGAAGTAACACCACTGGCTCATGTACTGAAGCAAAGAATTACAGATGTTTATTTTGTTTTATAAATAATTTTATTTTATGTCGGGATATTTACACACAAAATGTTGGTGTTGTTAAAAGCAGAAAACATCAGAGTAACTTAGTGTATTGAATGTGCACGCACGCAAAATACAGTGCATGGATCAAACATGTTATGGATCAAACATGGCGTATCATGAAAAATGCTAGTCGCAGGTAACTGTTCTATTGTTGTAGTGGCAACAAAACAATAGTTATATAATTAGAAGCGCCCTCAGATGGACTAAATCAATTGTTCCAAAATTGCTGAGAACAAATTATAGTTTAAGGGTGACAATCCGAATTTGCCCCATGATCCCAATCAAGGGATATCACCCATCTTAAGTTACGATTTTTTTTTCGTCATTGCTACACCATCATATAAATGCACAATTACAGACTGGATCACACTTTCCGTCACCTACCAGCCGACATTTACCCCTAAACAACTTCCTATTTCTACTCTCTAACTGTATAACAGTTCCGATGTATCCCACATCAATTCTCACATAAGAACCTTCGCATCATTTACTCAGAAACTCCCGATTTCCCAGCTAAATCCAACGAGATAGTTTAAGGTTAGCTCACTGTATATGCCCTTACACCACAACAATCATCCACCTTAAAATACACAATACCAAATTGCCCAAAATTTCATCTGCACGTCCCACATATACCTGTAATGAGCAACAGACCGATACCTAGCTAATCGCAAGTACCTTCACAGCGTTGTCCAATACAGTCTTTATCCCAGCATCTGCATTAATCATTCCCTTAAGTACTTCTCTATGTTTGGCTTTTGTACCCTTCTGGGTGTATAGTTCTACTAGAAATAAAAAAAGGTTTCAAATTTTGGCACACGGTAAACAGTTTGGGGAGTGAGGGGAGGGGGAAGTCGATTACATCGGCCCCAGTAGTTGACGGTTACATATTTTATCGACTTCAAAAGGATAAAAGGCACAGTCAACCCCTGGCGGAATTTGAGCTCAGGACGTAGAAATAGACTTTTTATGTAACAACATCTATCTCATAGATGCTCTCCACCTAATTAGGATGATCTGGAAACAAACCGTAGTAAGATAGCTGATGTCGCTAAAGATCCAGTGAATGTGTGTGTGTGTGTGTAAAAATATGTGACACTTATTCGGTAGCCATGATAAAAAAAACTCGGAGTTTTATCATGGCTACCGAATAAGTGTGACATATTTTCTTCAGATAAATTCCTCTATTTACATAATATCGAGGTCTCTTTCTTTCTTTTGTTG
>NC_068983.1:114440922-114441335 GCF_001194135.2 Octopus bimaculoides
GTGTGTGTGTGTGTGTGTGTGTGTGTGTGTGTGTGTGTGGAGGCGCAATGGCCCAATGATTAGGGCAGCGAATTCGCGGTCGCAGGATCGCTATTTCGATTCCCAGACCGGGCATTGAGAGTATTTATTGAGCGAAAACACCTGAAGTTCCACGCGGCTCTAGCAGGGGATGGTGGCGAACCCTGCTGTACTCTTTCACCTCTGTACTCTTTCTCACTCTTTCATCTCTGTACTCTTTCTCACTCTTTCTTCCTGTTTCTGTTGTACCTGTATTTCAAATGACCAGCCTTGTCACACTCTGTGTCACGCTGAATCTCCCCGAGAACTACGTTAAGGGTACACGTGTCTGTGGAGTGCTCAGCCACTTGCACGTTAATTTCACGAGCAGGCTGTTTCGCTGATCGGATCAACTG
>NC_068983.1:114441444-114442894 GCF_001194135.2 Octopus bimaculoides
ATATATATATATATATATATATGTATACATTATGTGTGCGTGTGCTTTATGTGTGTAAGTGCTATGTGTGTAAGTGCTATGTGTGTGTATGTGTGTGTGTGTGTAAGTGTGGTGTGTGTGTGTGTGTGTGTGTACATAAGTGAGCGCGTCTACATACACTCACACACACACATTCATAGAGACATATGGAAACTCAGATACCTACTTATAGAATGCACCATGTGCTCTCTCTTTCTCTCTCTCTCTCTCTCTCTCTCTCTCTCTCTCTCTCTTTTTTTTTTTTACTCTTCAGCTTTTACTTTGGTCACATATTGCTGACCTTTTTCTGCTCTCTACATTAACAATCTACTTGAAAATACTCATAATTTATTCAAAACCTACTCATAACTAAATACTGTCCTCTTCAGAATGGCACCCCGCACCCCCACACTTTATATGTACATATGGTGCACACAAATGCACTCTCAGTCTATCTCTGCACACAGGTTAATGAAGCAACCACTGTGTGGTTGCTCGAATTCTTAAAAATAGCAGGCGTCGTAAGCTAATCCCCAAACAACAGTCTATAATATATTACCACATTAGAGGATATGTGCTATATGGCATCAAATTTTGCCAACAATTTGGCGAAACCTGCTCAGAGGCCTATCTAAAGCTTTCAAAAAGTTTTCATCATTCTCGACACAATCAAGGAGATCTTGTGCAACTGAAACTCCAGTGTCTTTTTTGGTCAGCTGGAAGCAGTTTTGGTACAAACTTGGCTGACATGCGTATCATACCCGAATCTTCAGTGATAATGAATTGAACTGAACCGTAACTAATCTGCATATTCTCTGATAACTCATGGATGGTGCTTCGACGATTTCCCCTCACAGCTGCAAGCATATCTGCAATATTTTTCTCAGTTCTGCTGGTTGCAGGTCTCCCAGAACGTTCGTCAATATCCACATCTTTTCTGGCATCTGGGAAACGTCTGAACCACTCGTACACTTGTGTGCGGCTCATACACACCTCTTCATACTCTTTCTGCAACTTTACGCAGGCCTCTGAGCAAGTATCGCCACGACAACTTTCTCTGTTATAGTCAATGCGACGATCACATGCTATACACTTTCCTTCCAAGCACTGCTGTAAACAGCAGAAGTGAGCTAAAACGTTAAAACTTATGCGCATGCACAGCAGAGTTCAAGGTCAATCTTTGCTAAGCGGTTTCACTCTGTGTGCTTTAGCTCCGTTACTATGGCAACAGTACGGATACTTATTGATCAGACCTAGTATGTATGTATACAGAGAGAGTGTGAGTGACAGAGAGAATGAAACAGACAAAAAGATAGATAGATAGATAGATAGATAGATAGATAGATAGATAGATAGATAAAGAGATAGATAGATTGATAGATAGATAGATAGATAGATAGATAGATAGATAGATAGATAGATAGATAGACAT
>NC_068983.1:114442975-114444294 GCF_001194135.2 Octopus bimaculoides
TATATATAGATAGATAGATAGATAGATAGATAGATAGATAGATAGATATCTGCTTTTGTGGAAGATGTGTTTTTTGGTAAGCAGAATCAACTTCTCATTGTTTCGTGGATCCACTGAACCCCAGCTAAAGTCATACGTAATGTCTTCTAATACATACCGTCAGACCCTATTTATCTTTATTACTTACATAAACCCACATCATAAATGTCAATAAAATAAGTAAATTCAAAACTTTCGCAGACGGCTCGAAACTTCAGAAAGCAATCAACAGTGTAGGTAATGGGATATAGTTCCGAGGCGACCTACATATTGTAATTCGATGAGTGAAACATGACTAGATGTTGTCAAACGAAGAAAAAATTATGCTCATTTACTCTTGAAAAGAGAATGTGCTTAGCCTCAAGAGAACTTGTCACGATGTTTTATAATGTCAGAGTCTAAAGAGAAATTGTGGGTCACCGACCTCCTAAACTAGTGAGGTCACATAAGCAATATAATATAGTCGACATAGCTTGCAAAATGAACACTTAGGATCCTTAGAACTTTCGAGAGCAGTGAGCGAGATGTCGTCATCCTTCTGTATATTTGCAGTCTCACTTAGAGTGCTGGTAACATGTAACACAGTACAGCCTGTTTGAGTGGTGAGGAGAGTAATTTTTAGATACTCAGCGAAATGAAAAGCAAAGCCTGTCAGAGAGTCACAGGTTGGGTGAACCCAAGAGAGTCAACAAATATTTAATAATAAGTATAAATATTTCAACAACACGTTGTGCACCAATAATGAGTATGTATGCATGCATATATGCATGTTCAAATATATATATATATATATATATATATATATATATATATATATGTATGTATGTATGTATGTATATAGATACGTGGTTTGGTCAATAAATATCCGAACTGATGCTATAATAACGAAGCTAAAGCACACAGAATGAAACCGCTTGGCATAGATTGACCGTGAGCTCTGCTGTGCATGTACACTAAGTTTTAACGTGCTAGCTCATTTCTGCTATTTATAACAGTGCTAGGAAGGAAGGAAGGAAGGAAGGAAGGTGTGTAGCATGTGATCGTCGCATTGATCATGACAGAGAAAGTTGAGCAGAGAATCTGCATCAAATTTTGCCAAAAGGTTGGCGATACCTCTCAGGGGCCTAGGTAAAATTTTCTTGCTGCAACTTTGCGCAGGCCTTTGAGCAGGTGTCACTATGACAACTTTCTCCGTCATGTTCAATGTGACGATCACCCGATGCACATCTTCCTTCCAAGCACTGCTGTAAACATCAGAATTGAGCTAGAACGTTAAAACT
>NC_068983.1:114444967-114452826 GCF_001194135.2 Octopus bimaculoides
ATATATATATATATATATATATATATATATATATATATATATATATATATATATACATTATTTTTATCAAATAACAAAGCATTCTGTTGTTCATATATATTTCAACCAAAAACTATACACATAACAATAACAATTTACAAATGCCTTCCTATCAACTGTATTTTGACAAACGTATATCAGACCTACTCAACATTGGAAACAGCGAGAAACAGGTTATACAGAGTGCTAGAGAAAAATCTTCAGTAATTTACACACCCACTTGTGTGGAATTAGTGAAGTTAAACAGGTAGTAATGACGTCTTTATGCAGCTGATATTTTATCGTTCTTTTTTGCTGCCATCATGGGTTGGACTGGTGTACAACGTGTTGTTGAGACATTCATAAAAATGATGAATTTGTGATTGAGACGTAGAAAGTTTTTCATATTCATTTCGAACTAAATTGAAATGATGCTGTTCCAGACCGAAAATCCATATTTCTATGGACATAAAATTTCAGGAGCGTAGGTCAGCTCTTGAAAAAAAAAAAAAAAAAGATGCACTTTAGCTGTGAGACAGTCTGTTTTGCAATCTCCGTAAGGTTCAACTCTTAAGTATGCTTCTGCTTTGAAATTGTCTGATTGGACTATAAAGAGAGTTTCAAGTTGTATCCACAAAAATTGATGGTTATTCAGAAACTTCGTGAACTTGACTGCGAAAACTGCACGGCATGCTGTGAGGATATCCTTCCCAATGTACCTGCAGGTGCTGTCCGCTTACCTCTGACTAGCTGCGTCAATAACCAGGTTGTTTGCTACTGGGCGGAAAACAACTCTAAAGAACTTCATGGAGGACTTCTATGCAATGAACGAGTCATTGTGTGGTGCACTGTTGCAAATTTTAGTGCTTGGGGCCCGCGCTGTTTTGAGAAAGGAAGTCAAGCGATTACAGGAGCATTCAATTGGTATACGGAACTGCTACGGAACTTTCTGGAGGCCAAATATACAGACTTTGAAAATTCAAATGTGTGCTTTCAACAGGATAGAGCCATCACTCAAAAAAAACAAGAAGATCGATAGAACTTTTAAGAGAACTGTTTCCAGGACATTTGATCTTATGTGGTGATGTTAGATGTCCTGCACGCTCGCCTGATCCTCGACCCCTGTGAATATTTTCTTTGGGGTTACTTGAAAACTAAAAACTATAAACATCTTAAAACAAACGCAAAAATAACCGCCGGAAATAATTGGCAGAAAACTTCAGAAGTCGACTACCACAGTGTATTGTGATCAGATGCCACCGTTTGAAGGATATCATTTTCAAAACTAAATGAAGCAAACTGAATTTTTTTCACGTTAACGTTGTTAAAACAATTTTGGGAATAACACACCGTGGCCTTTTTGTCAACCTGTAAAATGTGGGAAGTCTTAGCCGCATTCTGTATTCTAATCGAAAAAAAATCTTGTAAGCTTTTGTACATTTCCAAATAAGGTAGATGTACATCAAATGTACTTCCAGTTTAATTTATCAATTGTGATTATGTAATGATATATAGAACTTGAATACAACGACTGTCATTTTACTTCGTCTTTATCTTGATGAATTGTTCTTTCGTCTTCAGATAACGTAACATTTCCCAAATGTTTAATGACCCTGAGGAAGCTTCGGTGGGCTGCATATACCATTTAGTTGTGTATTGCCACCACGAATTATGATTAGAAATAAATACCACACAAAATTAACTTATATGATTAATCTTTAGTTAAACTAGAGAAATAATGTACAACGTTAGATAGAATTAGCATTTAAGTATTAAAAATTGACCATTTCCGGTCTCTTCGTGCATCTAGATTAGAATAAAATTGTCAGAAGAGGTCAGACGTGGGTGATGAAATCACACCAAAAATCAAATATTTTTTAAAACTGTAGTTCATTACACACACGCGCGCGCACACACATACATACAGACATACAAAGAGGAGTGGAAAAAAGAAACAGTAAAAAAGGAATGGGCATTGAGAGACATGTATACCACCTTGATGTTGGTGTGGAAATCGTCTTCGAAAATGAAAGAAAGAGAAAAATTTAGAGCAAGCACGATCTTAAAGGGCAGGTGTTTGTTGCAGTGGTAATTTTCCACCGCAGGTAGGAAAGAATAGAAAACTTAATCTTCAAAACTGACTTTTGTTATTTACTCTTTATACTTAAACTTCACTTCAATGGACACTTAAGCTTTGATGACAGCTCCTGCTGTCTTCTGAATGATAGACAAACAAAGATTTAAATTTGCATTTCCACCAATTTGAAGTGTATATCTATACTTCGCTATCTTAAAACACATGCTTCTCGTCTTTGAAAATGCGTGTGCAATTAGACATTCTTTTCCAATTTAACCTTGTCTTGGTGACATTGAATACTTGATCCTGCTGATAACCCCACATCATCAATCATTTCTTAGAAAATTTTAGAAAACACCGTTGCCGCCAGCACGTCAATCAGGCAAATCTCACTCGTTTTTATGTTGTGTAATTTTGAGCAATCCTGCAATCTGTGAAACAATCCATAGCTAGCGATAAATGTTTCTTCACTTGCACTCTCTCCCTGTTAAACCTTTAAACCACCAAAGACAACTACAGTCTTCTGCTTGGTTAAATTGAGGCGTATAATGATAGTGCAGCACTTGTACTAATCATCTATCTACACACATCCGGAAGCTCCCCGCCCATTGCTTCCATTCCTTAGTCTTGTTTCTTACTAATTCTTCTATAAATTATTTGTACACAACCTTGCACATGTTGCTCAGTGAGCCCTTTGTCCTCTAAATTTGTCTTAACCATATAAAGATTATTTTCATGTGCACCCATTAAGTTTAACGCTTTCTCATTTGATTCACCTCGCTTTATAATGTCCATCATGGTTTCTCCAATGGACTACCACTTTATAATTTTGGTACCAGGCCACTAATTTTAGAAAAGGAGTAAGTCGATTATATCGATCACAGTTTTCAACTGGCGCTTATTTATCGACTCTGAAAGTATGAAAGACAAAGTCGATCTCGACGGTATTTGAACTTAGAACGTAAAGAACCGTAAAAAAATGCCACTAAGCACTTTGTTCAACGCACTAACCATCTGCCAACTCGTCACATCTCCAGTGTAGTAGTGCGACGGTTCTTGCTGTTATTATAATCACAAACCAAAGCGGCGAGCTGGCAGAATCGTTAGCATGCCGGACAAAATGTTTAGTGGCATTTCTTCTGGTTCTTTAAGTTGTGAGTTCAACAAATTCCACTGAAGTTGACTTTACCTTCTATCCTTTCGGGGTGGATAAAATAAATACCAGGTGAACACTGGGGTCAGCATAATCGACTTACTCGCTCCCTTAAAATTGCTGGCCTTGTGTTAAAATTTTAAGCTATTATAACCGCTGATTACATCCTTACGCTTCAAAGCCATGTTGTGGGGACAGGGTATTTTGTAAAACCTCCAAAATAACCACAAATAAGACCAATAAGTTTCAGAGAAAATGACAATTGCATTATGTTTTCTGGGTAAGCATGAGTAGCTAATGTTATCTACTGTACAGTTTTGATCTTTCGAACCGGCTTGACATCCCAAAGTTGATTTTACGCACATGTTTGCTCGTATCTCTAAAAGTTGGTAACTTGAATGTTGGTAACTAAGGAAGCGCCTGTAATAAAATTACATTTTCGTTTTTGATGTTCTGCTAACATAAAAGTTGAAATTGATGGGATAGAATGAAAAGGTCATAAGGATGATTTTTTTGAGAAATGACTTGTAATTTAATTCTACATTATTTTTCTGTTTATGTGAGTATTTTTATGCGTATGATGTGATTGTGTGAGTTTAGGTTATTAGTGTATTTATATGTTTACACACGTGCGTACACACTCACTCACACACAAACATGCACACATACATACACACAAATATATTCTCCCACAAACCAGTTTCTACATAAAATCTATCAATAGTGTAAGTTTAAGAAATCATGATTGGAGAGAGTAATAAATAAAACTTGACTACACACTTACGCGTGCGCACATGAATATATGTATACATGCATATGTGAATATATATGCATATATATCTATAGGCGTGGCTGTGTGGTAAAAAGCTTGCGTCCCAACCATAAGGTTCCAGGTTCAGTCCCACCGAATAGCACCTTGGGCAAGTGTCTACTACTATAGCCTCGAGACGACCTGAGCCTTGTGAGTGGATTTGGTAAACGGAAATTGAAAGAAGCCCGTCGTATATATATATATTTCTGTGAATGTGTGTCTGTGTTTGTCCCCCCCCCCGCCATCGCTTGACAACCGATGTTGGTGTGTTTACATCCCCATAACTTAGCAGTTCGGCAAAGAGATTGATAGAATAAGTACTAGGCTTATAAAGAATAAGCCCTGGGGTCGATTTCTTCAACTAAAACCCTTTAAGGCAGTGCTCCAGCATGGCTGCAGTCAAATGACTGAAACAAGTAAAAGAGTAAAAGAATATATATATATAGAGTTATTAATATTTCTAAGTCTCTCCTGCCATGTTGGCTTGGCGATAAATATTAATATATATATATACATACATACATATATATATATATATATATATATACACACAAAGGGGACTAAATCCGTTATGTATACTCTGGCAGCATATGTATGTGTGTTTAAGTGTGGATGCATGTACACGTGCGTATGAATGTGAGCATGCGTTCGTTCGAGTGTGCAGGGCCGGCAAGTAGATTTTAAACTCAGCGGTAAATTTTCTTATAATGCTATTTTTGTTAGATAATAATAATAATAACAATCATAATAATAAATCTTTCTACAGCAAGCACAAGGTCTCAAATTTTGGTGGGAGGGGCTAAGTCGATCGCATTGACTCCAGTACTTGACTAGTACTGAATTTATCGACCTCGGCTGAATTTGAACTCAGAACGTAGCGGCAGACGAAATACCGCTAAGCATTTCGCCCAGCTTACTAACAACTCTGCCAGTTAATCGCCTTAAATAATGTTTTCTTTACTGGCCACATGGGCTTACAATAGAACACACAGAGACTCAAATACAAAGGCACAAACGGAGGAGTTTACCGTGTAAACATATGAAGCAATAGCAAAAATGAACAATAAAAATTAAACAATTACAATTTCCCAATAGGGTGTGGTGGAGACTTCCAAGGGAAAACCGTGAAGATCCCACAGAAAATCACGGTTTCTCTGACCACTTAGGCAAGTGCTTCTTCTCTTACTCCACTCAGAGGCCCATGCTCCTCACTCTCATCCACCTTTCAATAAATTGGCTGAAAGGGAGCACCTCTCTCTCCACTCTGATCCACCTCTTCAAGTGGGACCTGAAAAAGTTGATCAGAGATTTGCCAGAGAGGAAAGTGCTCGTCTTCAGCCCTTTCAGTCTTGTCCACCAAACAACTTCTTTCGCCATGGTCACCAGGTAGATGAAAACTGCCCGGCTTTCCCGACCAAAGGAAGTGGGCAGAGCATTCTTAACAATAAACCCGGTTGATAGCTGGATTCGTGCGACACGCGACAAGTACTCGACATAAACCCACACGTCAGAAATTGTCGGGAACTGGACGAGTGCATGCAGAACGGTTTCATGGTTCTGCGCACATCTCGAGCAGCTCGGCTGACGGCACTTTCGTGCCTGTGGAGTTTATTCTGAACCAGCAACACTTCCTGGTAGCTTTGTCAGGCAAGGGGTTTCTAGAAGTTATCCATACGCCCCAGCCTGAAAGTCCACTGGAAAAGATCAGCCAGTTGTTCCTCATTGAAGTCCAGAGCCTCCCCTAGAACGTCGTTGGACCTCTCCTCCACTAACCTGCTATAGAACACCAAGGTAGAATTTCCACCGACCGCATTGCCTGACTGGTAGAGGACTAAGAGGGCCTGTCGGCACTCAGGGTATCATTCGCCCTCCCTCTTTAGTTCCCTCATGTTTTAGCGCACGGGCTTTAGCTCTGACAACGCAACCTTCGAGTTTCGCCTCAAAGAAATGGTCAAGAGCCATTCTCGCCGTTAACACGTCAGTCGCGATGCCTTTACTAATCGCCTCTTGTTTGCTAACTAGTTCTCCCTCTAATCTGTTTCTTTCTATTGGTAACTCTTTGCTAAACTCTATTGATTCTGCTCTAATCGCCCTCTTCAGAGCTATCCACCACAGATTGTTAACGATTGCCCCTGTCGTCGACGTCGTTGTTGTTGTTTTCCGCACAGTTGTCACTGTTGTTGTTGTTGTTTTCAGTTTTGCTGTTCATGTAACTTTTTTGCTTTCGACCTTGTTCATCTTGTTGCTGATGTTGTTGATACAATTGCTGTTATTGTTGTTGTTTCTGCTGTTTGCGGTGGTGGCGGTGTGGGGATAGTAATGATGGCGGTGGTGCTTCTGCTGTTCACATTGTTGCTGCTACTGTAGTCGTCGTCGTCGTCGTCATTATCGTTGCTGCTGGTACTTTTGCACTTGTTACTGACGTCATAGCAACAAGAGGAAATTACATTTCTCTTAGGTGAGAAATTTATTTCATCTTCGGCAGCGTTTGTTTTCGGAGTTTCAACAGGACGCTGCTGTTGCTCGGAGTCAACAGATCACTGCTTTTTGTCGATTATTATTTCTTCGCATTCCGACATTTTTTAAAATTAGAAAAATGAATAAAATCCTGTCTTCACAAAAAATCAAAAAATGCAAGACAATGCACCCCAAAAAGGGGGCGCAATTACGTAAAATGTTATCACAACAATCCAGACAATGCAAGCAAAATACTTCTTAAATAAAATTTTGAATGAATGCACTGCAACCAGCCGAAAAACATTATTAACCTCTTATAATTTACCGGAGCTTCAACATGTATGACTTCACAAGCTGACGGCAATAATAATAATAATAATGATAATAATAATAATAATAATAATAATAATAATAATAATAATAATAATAATAATAATAATAATAATGTATATTGTTTTGCCTTAGTATAAAAGATGGGCTACAGCAAATACCACAGATTTGCTTGTCAGTTGTTTGACCTTAACCAGTTGAGCATGTCCCTTAGTGGATGATCATATGTGCATCTCTGATCACGAACAGAAGTAGTGGGGGAGCATCGTAGCCATATGTTGGGAAGAATTTGAGGTTTGAATAATTCACCTCTGGAAACATGGGTATTTCGTTCATCATTCTTAAACAAACCTTATTCAGGGACCTTTTAGGTGGTATGGGTTATTCGACCTGAAAAAAATTCTAACTGGGCCCCACCGGCAAGGTCATGTGTTGGTTATCTTGATATGAGATCACCATGTTGCGCACATATGGTTTTGATGCATTTGCTTGGTGTACTCTTATCAGACGGGTAGTCATGGTGGGTATATTGGGCTTCGTATATTTGTAAACCAGTGTCACTTTGATGGCATGCACTGCTCTTTTACTTAATAATAATAATAATAATAATAATAATAATAATAATAATAATAATAATAATAATAATAATAAAGCATTTTTTTTCTTCATGATCTTTGACAACTATATCAGAAAAAAAAGCTTTCTAATTGATGTATCAATACCAACAGATGACAACGTTTCCCTAAAAGAAATGGAAAAACTTTCAAAATACAAAGACCTGGAAATAGAGGTAACTCGAATGTGGAATCTAAAAACAGAAACAATTCCTATCATAGTAGGTGCCTTAGGTATAATAAAAAAATATTCAGACAAATGCATAACAAAAACACCAGGACTTACAAATATATATAACATACAGAAAATTGCACTACTGGACACTGCACACATCCTACGCAAAACACTTTCAATACAGTAACCATAAGAGCATCACAGCAAACCACAGCACATACCCA
>NC_068983.1:114453576-114457496 GCF_001194135.2 Octopus bimaculoides
ACACACACACACAAACGCACGCACGCACGCACGCACGCACACACACACACACACACACACACACACACAGAGGACAGCATGGTCACAACTAGAATGAATTTGAGGACTAGTTTGAAGATTAAACAACTAACTATGCTTCATGTTAAGGAGTTCATGTTTCGACCCAACTTCTAATGGTTATTTGGAGCTATTCGTTAATTGATTGGTCTTCGGATTACAACTGAAGGTTCCGTCTACATGTAATATTTACAAGCCTATCCCTTATCATGCTTATTGTCTACAGCTGGAAGATGAAGTGCATTAACCTAATAAGAAACCAAACCTGCGCCCCGGTTTCACATTACTAAGAGTTTTCAACTGCTTTCTATGAATGCAATGAAGAGCGAAAGAGGGAGAGAGAGAGAGAGAGAAAAGAAAGAGGGAAGAAGAGAGAAATAGACAGAGCAGTCGGCTGATTCGTTTAGACATAGCAGCCTATTTCTCCCTTAAATCTCACTTTACACTTTAGAAAACAGTAACACGTTGAATTACGTGCACTGTGTCTAGCAAAAGAAAAAGAAGGGAAGGCCACGGCTGGAATGTCTCTGATAACAGGTCTAAGCTAGGGGCTTAATAAAAACAAAAACAACAGCAACAACAACAAAAAGAAGAAGAAAACGATAACAGCGGCAAAACTATAATTATTGAAGGGAAAAAGGAAGATTCCTCATATGAATCATTGTGATACAGAAAATATTAGTTTTTCTTTTTCTTCCTCCTCCCTAGCTTCAGGTGCTGAAATCAAATCCGCCGAGGTGAATTTTACCTCTGCTGCTACAGAGTTGATAGAATAGCAGCGTACTATACAAAAACATTTATGGCAAATAAGTACCTGTGATATAATGGCTTTTTAACTATTCTTTCTCAGAAAACTAGTTTTATGCACTCTTTTCTTCTTTTATACTTGTTTCAGTCTTTTGACTGCAGCCATGTTGGAGCACCGCGTTGAAGGATTTTAGTCGAATAAATCGACCTCAGGACTTATTTCTTAAGCCGAGTACTTACTGTATTGGTCTCTTTTTCCAAACCACAAAATTACGGGGACGTCAACACACCAACACCGGCTGTCAAGCAGTGATTGAGGGACAAATACAAACACAAAGACAAACACACGCACATACACACACACTTACATACACACGACGGTCTTCTTTCAGTTTCCGTTTACCAAATCCACTCACAAGGTTTGGTCGCCCGAGGCTGCAGCAGAAAATACTTACTAAAGGTGCCACGTAGTGGGATTGAACCCGGAACCATGTGGTTGGAAAGCAAGCTTCTTTGCCACACAGCCACACCTGCGCTTAATTGAATCATACTAATTAAATCATTAATATATAATTGTTTATAACGTCAAGTGTGTAACGGATATTATTCCAGCACCATTTATTTGCTTCATTGTGGTGATATATATCATATCGCTTTTAACACTTATAGTATTTATCATAGTTACCCAAGAATCCACTTAA
This sequence comes from Octopus bimaculoides, assembly GCF_001194135.2. Lineage (NCBI taxonomy): Eukaryota > Metazoa > Mollusca > Cephalopoda > Octopoda > Octopodidae > Octopus > Octopus bimaculoides. The sequence continues at coordinate 114,455,082 of NC_068983.1, forward strand.
AGTTACTCTTAATCGCATCAAATAATTTGGCTGTTACATATTATGTATCTCTAACTCAGCTGTTTGTGATATCTCATGTAATTTCGAAAAAGCAGTGAAAGTGGAAGATAGGGGTTGGAAGTATTAAAAATCTACAAACAAAAACAGGCAGAAAGAAAAAGAGGAAGAAAAGCGGGAATGAGGGGATCTGCGGATGTAAAATAAATAAATGGAAAACAATAGAAATAAAAGAAATAAAACTTTCGAAGAACAAATAGGCCAAATGAATTACAAATATGTAAGCAAATAGGGAACAGGCTTAAAAAAGGGGATTGAAATCAGGTTGGTGTCATGTCAAGGCTGTCATTAAATGTAAAGACCCAATGAAGAGTCAACATCCTTTAAAGCTTGCACAAATGAAGGACACAGCTTCTGAAACTTTTGGCTGTAATCTGACAATTTATACTTCTTTCCTATTTCTCTTTTTTTCTCGCTTTTTTTTTTTCTTTTAAGCAAAGGATTGGCACACAATGTTTCGAAGGTAGTTGTTATATGAATAAATAAAAGTGAAAAATCCCGAAGCATGGTATTGGACACAGCAACATCTTTTCTGTAGTGTTTATTTTTAAAAAAAAGATATGTGGTAGATGAATAGCTAAAGTGTCAGGTTTTGGGATGGCTGAGTGGTTAAGACGTGTTACCAAGTGGCTGAGGTGTTAGACAGGCAAATGATTAAGGTTAGGCGGTACACAATATGTACCGCACAGGAGCATTAAGTGGTTAAGGTGTTTGACTATTGAAGGATTAGAATGAGAGCTAGCTGACTGATCGTGATGCTTGACTTGTGAATTGCTGAATGGTTAAATAAAGTAGTAGACAACTGAATAGTTGAATAGTTATTGTTTGGCCATTGATTCAATGGGATGATTGGTGGTTTGATGGATAAACTCTTCAACTTGCTGGAATACTATACAAATAAATGACAACCTCTCTGATCCAATTTACTACCGTCCTATTATACTCGCTTCCAATATATCTAAAGTAATCGGTTTCAAATTTTGGCACAAGGCCAGCAATTTCGGGGGTCCTCAGTAAGTCGATGAAATCGACCCCATTGTTTAACTGGTACTTATTTTATCGACCCCGAAAAGATGAAAAGCAAAGTTGACTTCGGCGGAATTTGAGCTCAGAACGTAAAGATGAACGAAATGACGCAAAGCATTTTGCCCGGCGCAGTAACGATTCTGCTAGCTCGCCGTCTTAAGGCAACCATAATTTCAACATTCTGAAACACTTTTAATCTCTCTCTCTCTCTCCTTCATGAACACCGGCACGGATTACGAAAAACCAGATCTAGAGATCTGCTTTTCTATGTCAGTCACTAGTAGGCCCTTGCCATAGGGAGTTCTAGTGAAAGCGAGCAGTAAATAGGTTATAATCAAAGAACTTGATTGCTGAGGTTTTAGAGTACAGGCTTGCTAGTATAGGCGCAGGAGTGGCTATGTGGTAAGTAGCTTGCTTACCAACCACATGGTTCCGGGTTCATTCCCACTGCGTGACACCTTGGGCAAGTGTCTTCTACTATAGCCTCGGGCCGAACAAGGCCTTGTAAGTGGATTTGGTAGACGGAAACTGAAAGAAGCCCGTCGTATATATGTATATATGTATTCATATATGTATGTGTGTGTAAATGTTTGTGTGTGTAAATGTTTGTGTGTCTCTGTTTGTCCCCCCCCCAACATCGCTTGACAACTGATGGTGGTGTGTTTACGTCCCCGTAACTTAGCGGTTCGGCAAAAGAGTCCGATAGAATTAGTACTAGGCTTCCAAAGAATTAGTCCTGGGGTCGATTTGCTCGACTAAAGGCGGTGTTCCAGCATGGACGCAGTCAAATGACTGAAACAAGTAAAAGAGTAATAGAGTATATCACGCTTCATTGTTGTATGTACTCTTGTAAATTTAAGAGAAGAGAACCGCCAGTGCACTGCATCAGTGAAGTATTGATGCCTTGAAAGATTAAAGACCAGAACTACCAATTTTATATTATTCTGATACTAAATAAAGAATACTAAATAAAGAAGTAAAGAGTACATATTCTAAAATACTTATTTAAACGTGTATAATATGATAGCATCCTATATCATAGTCTTCGAAGGTATCCATTACAACGTGTCTATTGAAACCTCGTATAAGGTGTGTTTGTGTGTGTGTGTGTGTGTGTGTGTATCTGTGTGTGTGTGAATGTGTGTGCTTGTGTTTATACAAAGATATATACATACACACACACACATATATATACATGTACACACATGCATACATATATATATATATATATATATATATATATATATATATATGCGTGTATATGTACACACACATATCTATGTATGTGGATGTGTGTGTCTACGCATATCTATCTATCTATCTATCTATCTA
>NC_068983.1:114459863-114466983 GCF_001194135.2 Octopus bimaculoides
TATATATATATATATATATGTATGTATGTGTGTGTATATGTTTGTGTGTCTATGTTTGTCCCCCCAACATCGCTTGACAATCGATGCTTGTGTGTTTACGTCCCCGTAACTTGGCGGTTCAGCAAAAGAGACCGATAGAATAAGTACTAGGCTTCCAAAGAGTAAGAGTATACATACATACATATGCATAACTACACATATGTATACATATTCATATATACATGTGATCGTGAATGTGTTTATTTAAATATATATATATACACACATACATATATACATATACACATTTATATATACACCTGTGTGTGCGTGTGTGTGTGCGTGCGTGTGTACGTGTCTAGAGTACAGTTGTTGGTTGGAAATGAGGCCAGAACCTAATAAAACCATTCACCCATATAATCTAGGTTATTTCAACATGAAATGGTAAAGAAATTGATAGGTAGAGACAGGGATAGACCGCAGAATGGGTGCAGTAGTCTATAAATAGTTTAGTACTGTACTCTCGCAGCCGTCTGCCGAATATATAAATAATAATTAAATGAATAAACGAATAAATATAATGTGCAGTTGGTAATTAAAGATTATCATAACTTGAAGTTGAGATTGATATATCGCACCGAGAGTATTACTGTTACTCTTGTTGCTATTACACTGAAGCGGCCAAGTCTCCTGCAGTAGATTTAGGTTTAAGATTAGAGGCAATCGTATGTTTGTAAAGCAGCATGTTGGTGTTGCACTTTCGATATTTAGAACTTTCACCATTTTGTCTAACAACATGTTTTACACTGTTTTGCAGTAATTTACTTGTGTGAGATACGTTTATTTAGTTCTTAATCAGAAGTCGAGCGTCTGCGAGCAGATTTATGAACAAAGACACTCAAGCCTTCGCCATCTCGCTTTCTTTTTTAATATTATTCACGAAAATCATACCTTGGATTACATTATCCAGTGTATGAGGGTCGGTTGAAAAGTTTATAGGCTGACCAAGACATTCTCATGAATGTGACTAAATGAGGTTTATTTTTCAATATAGCCCCACCCCACTTGCTATCCACACACTTCTTCTATCGGTGTTGCAGTGCTTTGATCCCATTGGTGAAGAAGCTTTCATCCTGTTGCTCAAAAAAGTTATCATCAACAAATATGACGTCATCATCATTGCGACACCCGTTCCCAGTCAAGTGTTTTTTCATGTTGGGGAAGAGTTGATAGTTAGATGGAGCTAAATAAAAAAAATAGGGAGGGAGATCAACCAGTTCAAAAGCCACAGTCACGCACAACAGCTACTAGAACCAAGGACTTGTGTGCTGGAGCCCTTTCGTCAGTTTTTCTGGGTGTTTGGTCTTAATAGCCTTTCGTACCTGCCTCAGCAAGTTGGCATGGTACTCTCCATTGACGGTGTGATCCTTTTGAAGATAGTCAATAAACACAACGTCATTTGCAGCTCCTAAAAACTGAAACTATCACCTCCCTGCAAATGAAACGACCTTGGGCTTCTTCGGAGCAGATGAAGAGGAGTGTTTTCACTGCATGGATTGTCTATTTGTCTCTAGTTCAATGCTAATAGCATTAGTTATTTGATTTATACTCGAATCGCAAAATGAGTTAGAATAAAGAAATAGATGTGTCAGCTTTCTAACAAAAAATAAAGATTGTCAAAATATAATAATGGCGCAAAATGAGCAGCTGTCAAAGTTTACCTTACTACAAATTTCATACTTGACGATCTAATAACAATAAATTCATTTTCCCCCGATTCTGCCTGTCTGCTGAAAGGTATATGTAACTGAATAATTTACTAGTATTCGAGTAATACATTTTGCACGGCAGCCTTTAAAAATTTTGAACACAGCTCAAAGACTCTCAGTATTATAACCTCAATTCCTAATGCCTGCGGATTCCAGGTTGGAAACTGCTGGTACAGAAACACCGGCATAGATTGCATTAGAAAAGTGAAAAGAAACCCTCAACTGTATGTTGGTTTGTCCATCAAGTTAGGTGGAGGCAGGCGTTGTTGTTGTCGTTGTATAGCTCTAGTTCATCCTGGATTGAGTAGATCCTTGTCACGCAAGTATTCAGTCGAACGACTAAACCTTTTCACTCTCAAATAAGCACAAATTAAAACAAATCAATCTCAATTTAAATTGAAGCACGTAAACTATGATTTAAGTTACATGAACTTTAATTTAAACCATTTGAGCTTACGTTTAAAACAAATGAATATCAATGTTAAATACATAAAAATCGATTTAAAACAGAGCAGTTTTTATTTAAAGGAAAAGTTAGAGTATATGAGGTTATAAATTTTGAGAATAAAATTTATCCTTAAATAATTGGAAGGATGCGAAGTTTAGTGCTGAAATTACTAATTAGATTATTCAAAACAGTTACCCATATTTCAGCTGGTGGTGTCAAATTTGAAGATTTGGCTGCTATTTCTAGCAGTTCGGACAACCTCATAGATGTACGGTTGTTGGTTATACTTACACTCAGTGATATTTCCACCTCTTCTAGTCGATCCGACTCTAATCAAGAAATGGAGATGCGTTGAGATGTTTGTATACACATATGCCTATGCTATATACATTTTGATGTTGAATCTGACGAACAAAAATTGCTGTTTTTCTTTTTTCTTTTTCCAAGATTTTACTTGTAATATTCAATCACACAAAGGCAGCGAGTTGGCAGAATTGTTACCGTGCCGGACAAAATGTTTAGCGGCATTTCTTCCGACTTTACGTTGTGAATTCAAATGTGGGGTCGACCCTGCCTTTCATCCTTTCGTGGTCGATAAAATAAGTACCAGTTATACACTGGAGTTGATCTAATCGACTGCCTTCTTCACTTAAAATTGCTTACCTTGTGTGCCAAAATTAGAAAGAATATTTCATCACACATAAATTATTAATTGGGCTAGCTACGATATAACAAACATAAACCTCTGTGGTAAATAAAGAAAATTATTATCAACTCCTGGATCTTTAATAAAAACTCTTGTATAGAAAACCTTGATTCAGTCAAGTAATATCATAAATTTGAACAAAATAACAGGTTTTAAATTAAGCATAATTTTTCTCACCTCACATTAGTTATGTTAATATGAATTTGATTTATTTTAATTTGATATTCATTTGTTGTAACTAAAAATTTATATTAAAGTTCATATAATTTAAATCGAAGTTTCGGTTGTTTTAATCTAATATTCAGTTGTTTTAATTTGAAATTCGCACTCCTAAACTGTTTAACATCATTACTATACTTGCAGGAAAACGATAGGGAAAACAAAAGATGTCTTTTTCTGCGTCTCACATCTCCCATATTGCATCACAACTTCCTAACTCTTCATCAAAAAAAAAGAGAAAAAAAAGGTCTCGGTCCGCAACGATTTTAACACTTCTGCTGATAAGCTACCCGATTAGCTGGTCGTCTTCCTTCAAATAACACACGATATAGACACAGCTCTCAAAATCTTTTCCACGTCTTGATCTATCTCCCCACCTACGAGTGGACAGTCACTAAGTGCAAACACATTTCTGATCACTCTACCAACAAGGTGACCTCAATCAGTCTACTCTAAAGTTAGTTTGTGTCCTCACCTGATTATTCAATTTATTTCCTTCTTTACTGGGATCTAACGAAACACATAAACAAGGCGTTCAATTATCAACAGAGACAAACTCTTCGATTCTATTAAGAAACACGTTACAAGTTGTTTAGTTCCCAACAGAGTTTACCTTTGTAAACAAACGGGGTAATCTTTATGAAGTCGCTCGATCTACCAGAAATAACATCTACATCTTCGCCAAACCACGTACCAGCTTCTTAAATAAACTGAACCAAATATTAATTGAGCGATATGTTGTTGGCACTCCGTCGCTTACGACGTCGAGGGTTCCAGTTGATCCGATCAACGGAACAACCTGCTCGTGAAATTAACGTGCAAGTGGCTGAGCACTCCACAGACACGTGTACTCTTAGCGTAGTTCTCGGGGATATTCAGCGTGACACAGTGTGACAAGGCTGGCCCTTTGAATTACAGGCACAACAGAAAGAGGAAGAAAGAGTGAGGGAAAGTTGTGGTGGAAGAGTACAGCAGGGTTCGCCACCATCCCCTGCCGGAGCCTCGTGGAGCTTTAGGTGTTTTCGCTAATAAGCACTCACAACGCCCGCAATTGAGCGATATAGTTGTTGATAAATAAAAAAGACGAGAAGATTAAGGTTTGGATGCTTTTGCACATATGTATGCTCGGGCAGTGTTGACCAAGGGCTAAACAACAGTAACAACCACGTCTTTCATCACTTTGAGACTTACTGTCCACTCACAGAACCTGCAGAGCAAAATAGTCATAACTCTCTATCATCTACGTTGCGTACCAATGGAGTTCCACCTTTGAGAAATTCTGCGAAAGCATTGATATTACTTTGGCAACGCCTATGCCAAAGTTCTGTGGAGGCGCAATGGCCCAGTGGATAAGGCAGCGGAATCGCGGTCATAGGATCGCGGTTTCAATTCCCAGACCAGGCGTTGTGAGTGTTTATCGAGCGAAAACACCTAAAAGCTCCACGAGGCTCCGGCAGGGGATGGTGGCGAACCCTGCTGTACTCTTTCACCACAATTTTCTCTCACTCTTACTTCCTGTTTCTGTTGTGCCTGTAATTCAAAGGGTCAGCTTTGTCACACTGTGTCACGCTGAATATCCCCGAGAACTACGTTAAGGGTACACGTGTCTGTGGAGTGCTCAGCCACTTGCACGTTAATTTCACGAGCAGGCTGTTCCGTTGATCGGATCAACTGGAACCCTCGTCTTCGTAAGCGACGGAGTGCCAACATACCAAAGTTCATCAATTTACTCCATTTTCCATCTCTTGAATCGGAAGTTTCCTTTCAATTTTACCATTGCCGCAGTAACCAATGTAGACCCTCGTCACACCCTATTAATCTTGGTATGTCTCGAGTTTTGATTAATATCGACCGTAAGTTTCCTTCTATAGTTTAACAACTGATTTCTTGAAACGGGTGGATAACACTCACCTATATACACCGTCTTCACACAAAATGTTATCTGTATGTACACTAGGCAATTCACGTCATACCTGCACACTAGGCATGGATATGGACGTCATACGCTATCAGAATTTCAACCTAATTACTATTATCTAGGACAGCACACAAAGATATTTTGCTTTCCTTCTGTCCGATTAAGAGAAATTATTTTGTTATCTTTGTCTCAGTATACATACATATGTACATGTATGTATGTATGTATGTATGTATGTATGTATGTATGGATGGATGGATGGATGGTTGCATACAAACATACATAAATACATACGTACATAAATACATGCATACATACGTACACACACGCGCACGCACAGACATACAAACACACACACACACACACACACACACACACACACACACACGCTCACACACACATGTATACTATGATCCCAGCGCGATAAAAATCACTTTATTTAAAAGTACGCCCTCGGACAAGACAAAATATATTTCATTGGACTCATTGTTTTAATTTAAATAGTGAAACTCATACGAAACGCACTTGAGTTGTTTCTTCTAAGTGGTGTGACGCACACACACACAAACATACATACATACATACATACATGCATACATACATACATATATATATATTCAGGTGATGGATATCGATATTTTACCATTTTTGTGGCTTATCAACATCACGTATCTGAATAGGACCAGGGACAAACTGAATCATCAGTCCATGACTATGTACAAATAGTAAAAGACCCATTTGCTAGTATGCCACGACGATGCATACGTAAGATTAAATTCAAATATGAATTAGAAGCATTGCACATTTTATATACAGTGTGTACTATATACTTACCATTGGAACTTTACACTTCTCGGGCCCTACCATCATGAATCTTACTGTACACTGATGTTGATTTTTATCATACCAATCTAACACAGCTTCTCGAACCTTCAAAACTTTTCGAACTTTTGAACTGTCGTAGAACATAGGCTCGAAATATCAAAGACTTCTCCATTTTTCCCGAGCGTCAAGCTTACACACTTGCTTGTTGTTACCTCACCTGTCTCTGTGGTTTGTTTTCTGTACATTTGGTCCATACATACTTATATACATTCACACACAAACTCACTTATTCGCACACAGAAACACACATCCACAAGCATTTTTTTTTGACTGAGGAAGGCTAAAAAAGTAACGATTCGAGAAGTGTTCTTCAGTCAAAGACATGTCAGAGTAATGTGGGTGGAAGAACTAATCTGAGAGCAAAGAGCAAGTAATACCCAGCAGGTAGTCGATCAAAACAAAATTACTGTTACAAGATTGAAGTGATTGCAGCTGCCCTCTGTATGGTGTAGTGGTTATATAGCTAAGAGGAAGAAGAACAGAAACGTACTGCAGTGCGTCAAAAGAAGCCGGACATCTAGTATCAATCTTGCCGGGAATTTCTGGTTTCAGTGAGTTTATCAGAAGGCTTCTACAATAATAAATGCATTTGACAGCTGAAGAAAGGAGTGTTCGGTAATGCAGGATGTTGGATACGTGATCGTAAGGTTATAGTCTCAATTTCTGGACTAAAGAGTACGCCATGTAGCAAACTCATAAGAGGCGGAGAGAGAAATTATTGATTTCTCATTGGTTGAAAATTACTGCCCATATACAAATTTTGAACTTCGTTGAAGAAGTTGTTCACAGGGTTACGGTTCTATGATTCGTGTATGAGTATTTATAAAAACCCTGATTTTCGGCAAATCTCCAGTGATCGTTGGACGGCCACTCAAATCCACAACACTCACGCAAGTGATCGTTGGATGCCACTCAAATCCACGACACTCACCCTTTTGAGTATTGGCTAATATACATGCCATGTTCGATACTCAAATCCGACAATTCAGCCATATCCTTGAGCAAGACACTTCATTTCCTGTTAATCGAATACTAGTGTGGTCCTTTCTTCCTCTAGCAGTCGCAAACTTTATAATGTACTGGGTCAAGTAAGGGTGGGTCAAACGTATGTCATTTTCTGCTCGTGACTAAATGAACACCTCGAACAAACTACCATGTCATACTCGTCTCCGAGTGATGATGATGATCTTCATATA
>NC_068983.1:114468433-114469812 GCF_001194135.2 Octopus bimaculoides
TGTGTGTGTGTGTGTGTGTGTGTGTGTGTATGTGTTTGTGTGTCTGTGTTTGTCCCCCTAACATTGCTTGACAACCGATGTTGGTGTGTTTATGTCCCTGTAACTTAGCGGTTCGGCAAAAGGACCCGATAGAATAAGTACTAGGCTTACAAAGAATAAGTCCTGGGATCGATTTGCTCGACTAAAGGCGGTGCTCCAGCATAGCCGCAGTCAAATAACTGAAACAAATAAAAGAGTAGCATTCACAACAGCAGTATATTCCTTTCTATACACTTTGTTCAGCGTTCTTTTCAAAATTCTAAAATAAATTATTTTGGTATGAAAAATTGAATTATGCCTTCTGAATTTTCTTGGACCTTCACTTTCTTCACCGTGACATTCATTCAATCGTGAATTTTATAACATTTAGTACATGTTCCAAAGAAGTGTTGACTTTCTGTACTTTGCTACATTGGTGACGCATAGTAACTTTTGCTGAATTGGTGACTTACCATTTTTTATAGCATAACTTTGCTACAGAAAGTATGTTTTGCACCTATATTGAATACATTTCGTTTCGCTTGAACTTCGAGTGTGTACGTTTTGCTGTTTTCAATATTATCAGTTCTATGATAATATGTGTATGTGTCTGTGAGTGTGTATGTGTTTCTGCTTTCGTTACGTCTATAGTAAACTATTGTAAAGAATATTTTCTGCTGTTTTAATGAGGTAGCCATCCTTATGGTTGGTGATCCCAATGAAAATCATGATATTCTCATTCGTGTTCGAGATAACAACCTTAAACATGTTTCACAGACTCGTCCCTCTTATGATGCTCTCCAGTATAATCATACTCGGTGGAATGGACAAGATGGGTATCATTTCAATATTCCACGAATTGAACCTGCAACAGGAAAGTCAATTACAAGCAAAAAAGTGTCGTCAAATGTTATAACCAGAACAATCAAATCAATTACACATGTCAAATAAACTTTATTTTCATTTACATATTTTCTGCATTATCTCAACAACCAGCTATAGTTATTTGAAATACAATTCTCAACAGTGACTAGGTTTTGTTAGAAAGTGAAAATAGCTTCACACTTTCAATTTGAACCAAAATTACAAAGTGTTGGATTGCGAGTGACGATGTGTGAATAATGAAAGTGATGTTTCTCTGAATTAGTGACACCGGCTGACGATGGGAAGTGGTTTGCAATGCAAAATGCAAATATATATTTACTTTTTCGGCAATATAGTGAAGGTGCATGGCTCAGTGGTTAGACCGGGCTGCGCGTTGTGTTGGCTTTATTCACGCTGGTCCAGTTCACTCAACTGTATAAATGAGTTTCGACGTCAATGGTACAAAACTGTATCAGGCTTTGCCTTTCCCTTGGTTA
>NC_068983.1:114470982-114473124 GCF_001194135.2 Octopus bimaculoides
TATATATATATATAGATAGATAGATAGATAAATAGATAGATAGATAGATAGATAGATAGATAGATAGATAGATAGATAGATTGTTAGACGCAATAGATTGACTCATATTTACTTGTGGACATGTGAATGTGTATGTGTGTATGTGTGTGTGTGTGTGTGTGTGTGTGTGTGTATGTGTGTGTAGCTGACGGAAACTTCGAAGTCACTGTGAATAATATTCTTGTTTAAGAATAATAAATTTGTACTCAAAAGTATAAAGTAACTTGTCGCATTAATGTAAAATTGTTATTTTAACTAAACACACATACATACATACATACATACATATATACATACATATACACATACATACACACACACACACTTACATACATAACATAAATGTAGTCAAACCAAATAATATTCTGAATACATTTAATACATACGTTTCAGATAATTGCGCAAAAGATAAATGGAGAATTTCATTTTTTGCGCAAGATCTTCCTCGATTAAGACATATCAATATATACATATTCTCCAATCGAATCTCCTGCGACTCAACATGAGATCCCTTGACGACAATATTGACTTCTTTTGATTAAAGCATTTTTGGTCCGATGAGTAGCTATCAGATTACCCACCACACACGTTTTGGATAATTACTACTTCCGAGATTCTGCTACCTATGAAACATATGTAGCCTGGATTTTATCTACCTCATTCCCAAACTTTGGATTTCTGTTCGCGTGCACAACAACCCCAGTGGCGAACTGTAAGCTATAACACAGTTTTTTTTGTTTTTTTTTTCAGTTTATCGAGCTTCGATTCGGGATAAACTTACAAACCTTCTACGTCAGGAACCACTATTGCTCCTGAAAGTTGATTTTTATACCTTCTACGGACTGCTCGAAGCTTACTATCTTCCTACACATTGACCCTTGGATCTTATCTTTACTTCTTATATATATGTAAGGGGAGAAGTCACAAAAAAAAAATCAAAACAAAAGACGAAGACAGGTGGTGTAAACAACAAACAGGTGTATTAGTTTTAACTCTCGGGAAGTGAAAACGTCTTTAACGTTTCGAGCCTCCGCTCTTCCACAGAATAGAACACAGAAAGACACAAGGAGAGAAAATAAAGAGAGAAAATAAAGAATGTGTAGTGGCTAGCGATCTATCATATCTTTTATTTTTTTACTGGTTTCAGTCATTTGACTACTTCCTTGCTGGAGCACCACCTCGAAGGGTTTTAGTCGAACAAATCGGCTCCAGGACTTATTTCCTAATCCTAGTACTTATTCTATCGGTCTCTTTTGCCGAACCGCTAGGTAACGGGCACGTAAATACACTAACACCGATTGTCCAGCGGTGATGGAGCGAGGAACAAACATATACAAAGACAAACACACATAGATACGCGCGTGCGCACACACACACACACACACACACACACACACACACACACACACACATACACACACACATATATATGTGACGGGTTTCTTTCAGTTTCCGTCTACCAAATCCACTTACAAGGTTTTGGTCAGTCAGAGGTTATAGTAGAAGACACTTGTCCACGGTGCCACACAATGGATCCATGTCGTTGGGAAGCAAACTTCTTCATTTCATATAATTTGCCACAAGGGCATTACACAGAAGAAGCAGTTGCGGGCTAGACTAAGACATTAATGAAATGAATGATAATAAAATTACATGATAAAATGGGGGAGACAAGTGGCGTCCGCTGACCACCGTCTCCCGAAAACAATGTCCTCTCCTGTAATTTACAGAATATGAGGTTACAGACCTCTTACAATTTAAACGAGGCTTTTACACCTCTTACAATAAAAACTTTAGTCCTCAAAATTTTCAATGTCTGTAAGTTCTTCATCGCTCTTTACCATTCCCCATGCCTCACTCAAGCATAGGTCGGTTGTCATTTCTGGACCACCCGGCCAGTAGTGATATTCCTCTTTGGGGAGGACTTCACCCAACTTTTGCAACACGTTCACTTCTATGACATCCACAGCTATCTGCGGAGGCCATTCGGGATCCTGCGTGCAAGCCAGAAACCCTTTCCTCCTGTGTTCTTCCACAATTTTTTCTATTTTTCCACACCCCTGTAGAAGAAGACAAGTAATTCATCTCCCGTAAGGGGAAGGG
>NC_068983.1:114474184-114477227 GCF_001194135.2 Octopus bimaculoides
GAATAAGTCCTCAGAACCACCGTCCTCTTTTCTAAATCTTTCACCCATTCTTTGGGTGGGTTGATCTCCCACTCCAAAGTAATGTTATTATTTTTTTTCTCATGTTCACAGTTAACTGTAGAAAAAAAATAAAAACAAAAAAAGCAAGAAGCAAGAAAGTAGGAGAAAAGGAAAAGGAAAAAACACAGTTTAAAAAAAAAAAAAAAAATGCACAGTTAAATATCCACTGTCCTCTGGCCTATTCGAACTCCTGGCCAGGCCTGGGTAATCCGATATAGGTAATCCATGATATCCAAATAATTTTATCCACAAAAATTGGTGTTCGCCGTGCAATTCACAGCAAGCAGCGCTTAAATGTCCATAAACAGAAACAAAAATCCAATTACGAAAGTCTTCAGTAGAAAAATTCTTGCGTTGTGGGATATGCCCCCTAAGAATTTTTCGACAAAACCAACGCAACCAAAGGCGATCGAAATTAGATCGAGACTAGTGGAGATACCTTACCAGTGAAAAATAACAATAAAATACGGGTAACGCACCCTCACTGTGCACTCAAAACAAAATTTCTCCTACCTTCAGGCTGCGCTGCTAATATCTTTTCGTAGACTTAATCCACAACAAAGCTAAATCTAGCCGTGTTGTTATTACGGTTACAAACCCTCTCTGGTCTGCACATGCGCGGTAAGCAAGCTTCTTTATTTCATTATATTAGCCATAAAGGCTGTACATAGATTAAGAAGAAGCTGCGGGCTAGACAGATACATTAATGAGATGAAATGATAATGAAATGAATACAGATGAGAGGGGCACCGGCGCCCGCCGATCGATAACCCCTCGAAAACATAGTTCAATTTAACAATTTACCAATTAAAATCACAAATTTCAACTGTTCAGTTTCTTCAATCTTCCTCATCCGTGCCCCCAAGCAAGAATCCTGCCGCTTGCCGGAAGGCCTGCACTGGTAGGCTCGGACGGAGGGAAACAAAATCTTCACGATTACAGGTCATTATGTTTATTTTACTCCATTGCGTAAATCAAATACATTTTTCTTACTCTATCGTTGTTTAGAGCCTAAACTTCTTAGATATGATGAAACGGTGTTAGAGATCAAGTGATTATATAGTATACGTTTTGCTCAGGTTCAGAGGTCGCAGCCAAGTTCTAAAGTTAGGGGACGCGAGCACATAAAAAAAAAATGGCGCCGTGACACATACCAAATAATTTTTAACTCTCTTATATTACGCGAAATATTTCATTAGTTACAGTATACGTAATTTATTCTACATTCATTAATTCTATGTTTCAGCAACAATGTCATTAAGTATGAAGCTTACAACTACTGATTTAGGTAACTAAAGAGTTAGAAGAAATTATTGAAAAGGCGCCAATTTTGAAAAATGTGCCCGATAGATGCGGTTGCTTCCCTTGCTCTTCTATTGGCTACAACACTTGTTATGTTGATACTGTGTTGCATTATAGTTGTAGCATGATTTATGTTTATCGATCGAAGGTCAGCAGCATGGATAAATTTGTAGGTCATGAACTCTTTGAAATGATCCTATCAAGGTTTATGTCTCTAGGCAAATTCAGCAACAGCTTTCGATTGGCGAAAAGAAAGTATAGGTTAGTCTGTCTGATAACTACTGGCAATTCGTGGAATCCAAATATTTTGTCTTCATCTCGGCAAGATAAGATTTTAAGGCGTTGAGAAAGTATTTGCACATCATCGGGAAATTTTGACAAAATATTTGCGGATCATTCTGAATATGATTTTAATAAAAGAAACCGTAAAAATGCAGGATTAAAAATTTTTTATAAACTAAAAGAAAGGACATTTTAATCTCTCTATTTAAACATGATTTGATCTTATATATGAAGGTTTAAAGTTGTTAGTCATGATGAAACAAAGTTGACCAATGGGCAGTGAATTGACAGAGAACAAATTCTGCACGACGAAATGTCTGGAAGTATTTGTTCCAGTTACTTGGGTTTTGGGTTCAAATTCCATCACACTCAACTTTGCATTATCTCCATTTAGCATTGATGATATAAAGTGTCAGTGTATGGCAGGGGTCCATGGAATCGGTAGAGCGTCAGACTTATAGATTTTGTTCTGTCTTTTTACGTTCTGAGTTCTAGAGTATTAGACTTAATCCGACACTCGGTTTAATAGCAATGCCTAGCTATATGGGTGTCGTTAGTGTAGTAAACTTTGCTATAAGAATATAGGCTAAGTTTATGCTGTGAGAATAATTTCTTCTTTTCTTCCTTATTAGTCTCGGAGACCCTGGTCATAGGGACTGCTCTTTCTTCCTTGACTATTCAGGAAAAGAAAGAGTTTGAATTCATTTTAGTCGGAGTTGACTGCGTGTAGTTATAGCAGAAGGGCAAATTATATGCATCGATAGCGGATCTGGGGAAATATCTTCGCAATCCTTCAATGATACGACATCGTTTAACATTTCGCTGATGAACTAATTTTGAAAATAATCAAGAATTTGAGAGTATTTAGTAATATTAAACATTTTAAACAGTTTTTTTTTTAACGAAATTATAGCAGGTTTTGGTTTAGATATAAATTCTGTAAACCAAGAATATTTGTATGGAAGAATGATACTCGGTCTCAGGTGCATCCGTAACTTCTATAGGCAGTTTCTATAGAAGACATGAAGAAAACTGCTAAAGATATGTATCGAACAGTCGCCATTGTTTATAAAATCTTACTGCATTGTTTAGTAGGTTAAATGAGAAACCAATAAATAGATGGCCGGTTTAAAAAAAAATGAATTATATATAGACATTGAGTTAACTGGAGGAGATAGGTAGATATATAGATAAATTAAATAAATAGGTAAAGAGATATAGACTAAATAGATAGATTGATGGGCAGATACATAGACAGATTAATAGATTGATAGATAGATAGATTGATAAATAGATAGATAGATAGATAGATAGATAGATAGATAGATAGATAGATAGATAGACAGAAAAAGATATGGAGAGGGAGAGAGAGGGAGAGAGAGAGAGAGAGAGAGAGAGA
>NC_068983.1:114478671-114484222 GCF_001194135.2 Octopus bimaculoides
TTAGAAAAATAGTTAAAACTTACTGTATAAAGGTAACGCGTGCGTTCTGTCGTGATACAAACAATATATGAGTATATGCATATATATGTACATGTATGTATATACGTTCATCTACATGTACATATAGATACATAACTGGGTACATGACGTGGCAAAAGAACAAGGACAAAATGGTAAACAAGGTGCAACAAACAAGCAGGCCACATAGAAACATCCCCTTCATCAGCTGCCACCATTAAAACTCCGGCGTTTCGAAGAATTAAGGCAGTACGCATCGTTAAAATGGTTCTTCCCACGGACACAAATTAAATTGTTTTCGTGGAGGGTAGTGGCGGACGGAAAACAAGACAGGAAAACGAAACGGTGAAATAAACAAATAAAAAGGCTGTACAGCCAGACGTGAAGTGTGTATATATATATCATCACAAAGCAGAACATCCTAAACACCCATTTTTCAGGAGCATCGACTGAAAAATATTCCTCCTTTACTACATATACATACTAGAACTCGCCATCGGCAGTTGTCGTTGCTGTTGTTTAGTTCAGGTCAACCCTGATTCTAACCGTGACCATCCCTTCTTTTTAAAGAAATGTAGGACTACATTCATTCGCCGATATGTCATTCCCTCAGGGTAGCGAGCTGGCAGAATTGTTAGCGCACCGGGAGAAATACTTAGCGGTATTTTGTCTGTCTTTATGTTCTGAGTTCAAATTCCCTCGTGGTCGACTTTGCTTTTCATCTTTTCGGGGTCGATTAAATAAGTACCATTTACGCACTGGGGTCGACTTAATCCCTTTGTCTGTCCTTGTTTGTCCCCTCTATGTTTAGCCCCTTGTGGGCAATAAAGAAATATATTGTTCCTTTGCTTTAAAAGTCGGAATTTGAGTTGATTTAGCTGATGTTACCAGCAAGTCGAGTAATTATGTAGAGGCTTCCACTGCCAAAATGTGTTGCAGTAACCAAACCCGGCACTTTACGTTCTAATTTCAGATCCAACTGAGGTTCACATTGTTTTTTTTTTTTAATCCTTCTGGGGCTGATTAAATAAAATACTAGACAATTATTAGTTCGATTCAATCACTCCAAATTTCTGGCCTGTGACTATGTTAGGAACTAATATTCTGAATAAAATTTTTTATAAAAATTCAAATGTCATTGCCTTCAATATTACGTCAAACCCCAGACCCCATTCAGGAGTGATGGACATCGATATCTCGCCATTTTTGTAGCTTATCAACATCACGTACCTGAACCGAAATCAGAAGCGAATCATACCACTAGTATACGGCTTATATACATACAGTTTAAAAATTATGTGTTGGTATGCCTGCAGAATGCATACATGAGAATAAATTCAAATATGTATTTATTCGCCATAAAAATGGTGAAACATCGATGTGGATCACTCCTAAATAGGATCTGGAGTGAGTTGTCTCGCTTGTCCATGACTTTCAGACGTTTTAAGACGCGGCGCTTTAAGAGAGTAGTCTGTGCCATGCTAAATCACAGCCTATGGAGAAATACACTAAACAAGTACGTTAAGTATATGTTGTCGATAATGTTTCTTACACAAGCGATGCTTCTATTTCATATTTGAATGTGTGTGTGTGTATGTGTGTATGTGTGTGTGTGTGTGCATGTGTGTGTGTGTGTGCATGTGTGTGTATGTGTGTGTAAGTATGTGTGTGCGTGTGTGTGTGTGTGTGTGTATTACGCGTTACAAAAGCGTTACGTTCCTAAAATACTGTAATGTTGATTTCCGTAGCGAGAAAGGTATTTCCTCTTGACTTAAATGTTCATTAACTTCCATATAACATGAAACTCAATAGAACGTATCTTTCGCGTTACAGACTTCCTCTTTACGGCGAAACATTCAGAAACGCAGCGCTCCTGCAATGCGAGGATACCTGTGTATATGTATGTGTATATACATACAAACACATACGCACATATACACATACATACGTGTGTGTGTGTGCGCGTGTGTATGTATGCATACTAGTTTTATGTGCACCAGTTTTATGTGCACATACGTGTGTGTATGCGTGCCCTTTGTATGTGTCTGTGCAAACTTAATGCGTACCTGGTAGTTATCAGTTGAGAGTCACTGATTTAATCGACAGTGTACTTCCTCTATAGTTTTAAAAACTAATATCATTAAAATCTCAATGGCGATACCCTAACAGAATCGCTAGAGTACCAGACAAAATGCTTTGCAGTGATTATCTACAACTCTTCACGGTTTGGATTCCAATCCCGCTTATGTTTCATTTGCCTTTCACCCTTCTGTGGTCAGTCGAAAAAACAGAGTACCAGTCAAGTAGTGAAATCGATATAATCAACTAACTTCTTTCCCAACAAATTTCAGGCCTTAGCAATAATTATTATAGTTTCGAAGACACCAGACAATATGCTAAGTATAACCGTATATAATGACATAGAAAACACTTTTTACTTAAAATAATGTCTCAGCTGCTTCTTGTGTCCCTTTTGCTCTATCATTCCACCATTCCTGTTTAATTTTCCTTAGAGCAGTCTGCACTTTCCTTTTCAGCTTTCTGTAAGCTTCGTTTGAGTTGGGGTTCAAGTACATACATACATACATACATACATACATACAAAGGAACACTGGGATATGTAACACGCTGCCTAAATACCAATCTTGAGAAATTAGGATTCTCATAATTAGAAAGGCTCTCTAGAACCACAAAAAATCTAAGGGCCTCTAGCATCCACGGACGAGAAACAGAAATCAAATGCTTTTTGGAACCCAGTCAAATTGCAACAAAATTCGCCCTCTCCCGTCGCACTTCTGACATCAGTTTTAATGATTAAAAGTTGCATAGTATATCACCGAATTCCTTTCTTCTCTGCTTGTTGAGCACTGAAATATGCATGTTTTTTTTCTTTTCTTTCAGATATATTCAAGTGCTTTGCAGATTTGAAACAGGTTACTAATAAACTGACAATGCTCTTTGCTAGAATTAAAGGCAGTTCCTAGGATTTGGGAACATGTAAGTTCGTGAAAACATCTGCGATGGTGCAGGTGTAGATATACTTGTACTTTTGTGATAGGTGCGCATATCACGTTATACACCGGAGCGTGCTTTATATTTCTATTTTCAAGTGTGTATGGCATACGCACAAGCGATAGCATGCATACATATAGAGGAATCTTGAAATGTTTTATAAATCTTCACTGAGTCAATCCTAAATCGATTGTACGTATGCGTATGTCTATATGCATACACGTACGTACGTACGTACGTATGTATGTATGTATGTATGTATGTATGTATGTATGTATGTATGTATGTATTTATGTATGTATGTATGTGTGTGTGTATATGTGTGTGTTTTCATGTGAGTATACATGTATGCATACAAGTATGTATAAATGTATGTATGATTGTGTGTAGTAGGCATATATGTGTATGTATGTATGTTGTATGTACGTATGTATGTATGTATGTATGCATGTAGGTAGGTAGGTAGGTAGGTAGGTAGGTAGGTATGCATTTATGTATGTTTGTTCACAGGATAATCAACCAGGATCTTGTTGGTAACGACGAACGAAGTGTCCGTGAGTGACCACAACATCGCAATTACAATAACAAACTGAAAGTAAGTTTGTCAGGTGTTTTTAAAGCAATAAGCCAAAATGTCGACAGTGGCATGGATTATATGCCAAGAAATTTCACTATGGTCTTTAAACTCTGTAATGATAGGCATAACTAAGTGAATAGCAACCTTGTTAATTGTCGTAAAACGCCTATAGACTAAATCATTGGACAAACAGACGTTGTTAAGCTTTGGATAATCACTAGGTCATGTGATCAACATTGACCAGTTTCTGAAACAATGTGATTGCTACAAATAAACACGTACATTAGCAGATACGCTCACGACACACACACACACACACACACACACACACACACACACACACACACACACACACACACACACACACACACACACACAGACACACACACACACACACACACGCTCACACGTATACACACACTCATTCAATCATTCACTCCCTTTCAATAACACGCACAAAAACACACAAACATGTACAGTAATGCCTCGATATACGAGTTAATTCGTTCCCAGAGCAATAATTTTCCATAGTAACAATGTTACAAACCGTACTTCGTTCTCAGAAAAACATTTTAACTATAAAATTTAAAATACTCGAAAATAAATGGCAATAATGCAATAATAAAATGTAAAGAATATTTTATGTGAAAATAAAAGGTAAGTTAGGATCTTTTATACTAAACAAATATTATAATCGTTTTCTGAATCACTTTCACTTGCACTAGACTCGCGCACACCATCACTTGTAGACACGATCACCGATTCACAAGCACTCGTAGACGGACTTGTATATATCTTTTTAAAAACATGTGTTTGCTTAGAAGAAGTTTTTATTCTGTCGCTATATGCAGCTGTGTAGATGAGTCAGGACCAGTTTTGCCACATGTTGCGACGTTGCTACACACGGAAAATGGCTGTTTAACCTTTTTATATTTTTGTAAAGTAAAACTCGTAAACCCGTTGTCTCGTAAAGCGGGTCCTCGTAAAATGAGATATTACTGTACACATAAGCACTTATACGCACAGACGTAAACGTATGTATACACACGCTCGTTTACATTATTATTAACAAAACCGAAAATATTAAATTGTTTATGTGGTTTGTTATTTCTATTTTTCATCGTATTCGTTGCTAACATTCGTAATTGCTGGTATTGTTTGCACTATAGAACAAAAATCAAGTCCGTCTCCAAGAAACCTGACTTAGCATTACATACATACATACATACATACATATGGGGTATGTAACACACTACCTGAGTATGGATTTTGAGATATTAGGCTTCTCAAAACCAGAAAGGAGAAAACTGATTCGGAAACTACAGATCCAAGCTATTTCTGGAAGTGTAAAAGTTTGTAAAACTTTCCAGAAGTTTATCATTTAAATATATATGCGCATGTCTAGACATGCAGTAATATGGAGGAGAATACATATATAAACTTCATTATACAAATCAACACATGCACTGACTCGAAATAATGCACATATGCATACATACATGCAAAAATACACTGTTGATGTTGTTGAAATTCCAATAAAGGAGCCTTGGATCTGGGCTAGAAACCGGTTCTTTCTCCATTGACAAGAAATCTTAAAATAAACTGGATAATGACATACATGCATAAATACACACACATACATACACACATACATACATACATTCATACCTACATACACGCACACATACATACATCCATACATACATACATACTTACACACATATATACATACACACATACACGCATATACATACATACATGCATACATACATACATACACACATACATACATACATACATACATACATATATACATACATACACACCTACATACATACATACATACATACACACCTACATACATACATACATACATACATACACACATACATACACACATACACGCATATACATACATACATACATACATACATTCATACATAC
>NC_068983.1:114484883-114487383 GCF_001194135.2 Octopus bimaculoides
ACTGCTCACAGATATTTGAATATGAGAGGTACTTACCAATTTATAATGTACACACACACGCACGCACGCGCACACACACACACACACACACACACACACACACACACACACACACACACATTGTAAAGCGGCACTGTGAGATCTTTTTTAATACCAGGGTTGAACTGCAAGTACATAGGAACTTGCAGAAACACAGCTGTTCTAAGAAAAATAATGAATCATTTTTAATTTAATAAATTCAGAAGTATGCAACTTATATTAAATTACTGTTTTGGTGTTAAACTTAAACCTACTCTTTTTTTTTCTTTTGTTATATGGGTTTTTCTGGTTTCGTCAGTAAGTGGTTTAAAATTTGAATAAGGTACTTGGTTACCCCAACCTATCTTCTCTTGTAAAGTATGTACCAAGTAGCTTTCTCTAGAACTATGTAATAAATGTACTGGTTCTTGAGTGCATATATACTGTTTATCTATATCGTAGAGTCTAACATACTGTATAAAATATAATGAGTTGAAAAACGTCGGTTAATTGAGATTAGCCATACAGTTAATTAGCAAGAAAGAAAAAAACTTAGATTTTCATTTCACCATCGAATAGGAGAGAGTTAAAAAAAAAAAAACTTGTAAGGGAGGTAACCCTAATAAAATCAACTAATCGGTAATTTTGAAAATAACGGCGTTGAAAATCGGATTGGATCATATCTTTAAAGGTAATTCGTGAAATCAATGAGCATATTTTGGTTTTATTAGATATCCTCAGTGAAGCATATTCTACAACATGGCCGTTTGTGTTTGTGTACGATTGTATGAATGCATGTTGTATGTATGTATGTATGTATGTATGTAGGTAGGTAAGTAGGTAGGTAGGTAGGTAGGTAGGTAGGCATGCATATGTGTGTGTGTGTGTGTGCATACGTATGTATTAATACATGACATAGTGTATGTCTGCATTTATGTATGAGTACATGCTGTTTAAATACATGAAAAAGAATTGGATAAGGAGTAAATATCAAAAATAATTAGTCCTGAACATTAATTGATGACAACCAAATCATAGTGTGACTGCAGGTCAAAGCTTAATTAACAAACTTGTGCAAAAGCTTTATAATTATTGCTATATCAATTAATATTTTAATGTATATTTTGATATGGTCTATTTTTGGCCTACATGCCCTTGTTGGTAAAATGCAGTTTTGTGTTTATCCATTAAATCACGCTCATGTAAGCTGTTCATAAACAGGTGTTTTTTAAATTTTTTAATAAAAATGATCGTCATGAGGAAAATGAAATAAATGCAACATTGTTTAAACCTTACTTTTGTGCTATACTACTATGAGCTGTTCATAATATCAGTCATCTCATAAGATGCGTTATTAAAAGATACGGGTTTCACTCTGGTTGTTTGTTGATATTTTATCTCTTGTTTCTTCTGATCGAACTAATTTTTGATTAAAGGTTCCCCATTTGTGTCTATTTCACCTTTTCTCTCTCTTCGGGCGCACTTTATCTAAGATTACGTTATTCAATGTATCATTCATTTTTTTTTTTTAAAAAAGATCGTAGAATGTGATCTGGGGTTAATTTAGTTCCACTTTCAAATAGATTGAGACTTGTTTGTGTCTGGTTTCAGGTAGGAGAGAGTGAATAAATAATTTTTAAAAAGATGAAAAGTTCTATTGACAACTTCTTTCAGTTGATTTCCCGGTTCGATTCCCATGTTGGGAGCTATAATGTTGTACAGCAGCTTCTGTACAATCAACAGGTCTCGGGTGCAGCTGGGACGTACGTTTCTCATTATTTGCGTATGTGTTAACTGAATAATATCAGTGGAAAATTGATGTTGTTCAGGAATTCTACTTGAGTTAGGTCATGCGCAGTACCTCCGAGAGATATTTTATAAGGGGATCAAAACTGCTTGCAAACTCCATGAGGCGGGAATCATCTCAAATCTGAAGGGGATTGCAAGTTTTATTTATTTATTTGCTTTGTTTGTCTGTCATCATGACTACCTGTGATGGGTATAATGGGCTTCATATATTTTACCCCAGTGTCACTTTGATGGCCAGGACTGCTCTCTCATTCAATAATAATAATGATTTTGCCACAAGGGCAGCAATTTGGGGGGAGGGGATGAGTCAATTTCATCGACCTCAGTGTTCAACTGGTACTTATTTTATCGACCCAAATAAGTGGATAAAAGGATGAAAGGGTGAAAGGACAGTCAAGTCGACCTCAACGGAATTTGAACTCAGAACGTAGCGGCAGACGAATTACCACTAAGCATTTCGCCCGGCGTGCTAACGATTCTGTCTTAATAATAATAATAATAATAATAATAATAATAATAATAATAATAATAATAATAATAATAATAATAATAATAATAGAGGGTTCTTGGCATCTAAAGTTACTTCTTGTAACTCAATAGGAGGGTTCTTGGCGTCTAAGGTTACTTGTTTTAGCCCGATGTTACGATTCTTTTCTTTTCCAACAGTCTAATA
>NC_068983.1:114490789-114492022 GCF_001194135.2 Octopus bimaculoides
TATATATGCTGGTGCACGGTGGTGCACCAGCATGACCGCAGCCACTTGGCTGAAACACATAAATAAATAAATATATATATATATGCGCGCGCGCACTAATACAAGATTTGTTCAAACTTGTCCCTCTCGTGTTCATTGCCTAATGTATCTATATCCTTAAAAGCATTGCTGTAATGTGTAATTCTGTGACACAAACCGATTTAAGCATTGACTTCATGTTATCAATTTAGATACGTTCCAACGAACTCTTTTCGGAAATAAAATAGTAATACAATCATTTATATGCCGGATAAAAAAACATCTTCAAACGCATCCAGTAAGGTACACATAAAAGATTTGACGAGAAATACACGAGGGGGTAAACTTAATATAAAGTTGTAGTTTTCACTGGAATGGCCCTCACATTCATGGAAATATTACGACCTGTTTTATAGTCGATCCCCTCACAGTCAGGATTAGTACTATATAAATTATCCCACCAGATCCTTGGAAAAGGAACCATTTTCAGACAGTTAAGGAAGGAGCTACTTGAGCATTTGATCTAATCTTATCTTTATTACCACATGTTGTTCCCACTGTAGACGATGCAATCTTAAATGTTTTTACGATATGACTCAGTATTTTTTAATATTTTTTACAGCAGCAAACTAATCACAGTAAAGCATCGAGTTTAACGTCCAACGTCATCCCTTTACAAACCCTTTCGCAACACTGTCGTCTCTTTTCAGCTTTCTTGAATAAGTGTAGTGTTACTTTGCCGTTACGTTCTGTACGCTTGTAAAAGTCAAATGACACAGCAGCGTCGAAAGATAAGAAAAACAGATTGGAGGCAATAGATAAGAAGTTTATTCAGCAGCAGCGATTGATAAGAAAACCCAAGCCAGAATTTTATTTTATGCCCGTATAATGTAAAAAAAAAAAAAAAATGGTTAAAATCTACCCAAGTTTCTGTAAGAGAGAAATTACCAGCCTAATCTCGAAATTAGTGGTCAGTCTTTATAATTTCAACAAGTGAGAAATTCCATAACTTGAGTTTCCGTAATGCGGACAATTCCTCCATACGTATACTTATATTCGTTTAACTCTTTGAACAGTTTATACCTTTACAGTTTTATCTATATTATTCTTTTATCTGATTTTCCCTGTTTGTTTTTGCCTCGTCTCGTTTTACCTACCACTTGCCAACACAGATTCATTAATTTAATAAGGAGTCAACAGAGGAACTTCTGCATG
>NC_068983.1:114493389-114500432 GCF_001194135.2 Octopus bimaculoides
CTCTCCCTCTCTCTCTCCCTCTCTCTCCCCCTCTCCCCTCTCCTCCCTCTCTCTCATTCTGCGTTTCTGTGTTTGCACGTGTGTTTGGCGGCTAAGCCTTAAAGTTTCAAAAATCTAAACTTGTGGTTCACCAATCCAATAGTACAACTGCTCTGCTACAGTTCAAAATTTATTCTACTTTTGCAAATCTTGGTACATTTATGGCATACATTATAAAGTGTGGTGGCAATACACTTTTCCAGTAGTGCTCATTTGGTTAAGAACCACCTGCCGGATGTCCGATTTGCCAGAGAGTTCCGGAAAACCAAATCTAGAGTCAGACAATTATCTCATTCTTATTGCACTGTTTCAAGCCTGCACCTAACTGTCTTTATACTCATTGGCTATGATTACCTAAATTCAAAGCAGGTCTAGTAGGTTGTATGATTTATTACAACAATCATCATCACCAGGAGCAGCAATAGTAGCAGCAATTTCTTAACATATTTAACGAATATTTCGTTGGTTTACTATACTGTGGTCAATTCTTCTAGCAACAGAAACTGCGGGGAACACTCTAAATCAGTTGTTTTCAAACTGTGGTCCGCAAGGACAAGACAGGGGGTCCGTGAACAGCAAATACTTTTTATGGGCAATTTGATTTTATATATGCTTTTTAATCGAAATCTTTTAATTGACAATAAACCTATTTGTTAAATACTGTTAAATAAACAAATGTAAAAATATATGTTATTTTAAGCAAATATTTATGTATAAATTTCATAAGCGTTTATAAGGGGGTCCCTAAGGTAAAGCCTGAAATATAAAAGGGTCCGCAAGTCAAAAAGTTTGAAAACCCCTGCTCTAAATGGTTACACGAACTGCTAGAAATAGTAGGTAAACCTCAATTTAATCACTTTTTCACACGTGTACACACAATCATGCATACACTATCATCTTAAAAATAGGATACATTGGAGAATATAGTCCACGGTTTATTGTACCTGAAAAATAAAATAGAATGTCATGGCTGGAATGCTTTTGATCATAGATCTCTTAGATCAAGACTAACAGAACAACAACAATCTAAGGTGTATATATATGTGTGTGTGTGTGTGTGTGTGTTTGTAAATAGTAAGGGATTACTCCAAACGTTTACCGGTTGTTCTCAGTTATGTATTCAAAATAGATAATGCTATGCCACTTCGTACCAATCCTTATTATTATTATTATTATTATTATTATTATTATTATTATTGTGTGTGTGTGTGTGTGTGTGTGTGTGTGTGTGTGTGTGCGCGTGTGTGTGAAGGTGCATGATTCAGTGGTTAGATCACGGACTCGCGGTCATAGGATCACGGTTTCGATTCCCAGACCGGGCGTTGTGAGTGTTTATTGAGCGAAAACACCTAAAGCTCCACGAGGCTCCGCCAGGGGATGGTGATGAACCCTGCTGTCATCTTTAGATCGCGCCAAGCTCACAATCATGAAGTAGTGAGATTGATTCCCGGACCGGGCTGTGTGATGTGTTCTTGAGCAAAACACATTATTTCAAGTTACTCCAATTCATTCAGATGTGGAAATTAGTTGTGACGTCACTGGCGCCAAGTTGTATCGGCCTTTGCCTTTCCCTTAGATAACATCAGTGGCACCACGAGGGAAGGCTGGTATGCATGGGCGACTGCTGGTCTTCCATAAACAACCTTGCTCGGACTTATGCCTCGAAGATGAACTTTCTAGGTGCAATCCTGTGGTCATTCATGACCGAAGTCGGGTCTTTATCTCTTATATGTGTGTGTGTACAAATATCTATCTATCTATCTATCTATCTATCTATCTATCTATCTATCTATCTATCTATCTGTCTGTCTGTATGTATGTATGTATGTATGTATGTATAGGAATATATATTTGTGTTAGAAGCAGCTCAAATAATATAAACATTATTGTTGTCACATACTTAATGTATGTGTTTTGTTTCAACGCTTTTAGGCTGCGGTATTTCGCCAACGGAATGTCTCTTTAAAACGTAGAGTGTTAAAAAACACAGAATACTTCAAAACCAGGTGAAGCAAATCGCCTCGTAGGAGAACGAGAACGGTAGATGTCGATATTTGACTGTTTATTTCAGCTCATCAGTACTGTATACTCGAGTAACCCTCGAAACGAATTCAGATCGCTGGTCCACGATATATACAAATAGCTTAAAATCTCTCTGCTGAAGTGCGACAGAGCCGCACAAGTAAAATAAAATTCAGTTTTGAGTTAGAAGCCGCACCAATAATGTAAACATTTTTGATGTCACATAATGTATATGTTTTGTTTAAACGCTTTTAAGCCGCTGTATTTCGACAGGAAAGATAAAGTTGAACCCTGAAGAAAGTTTTCCATCAGCCTCGGGCCGTGGGGAGACACACCTGCTCGTCCTCCAGTGTAGTGTGCAAACTCAGAATGTAACATGTGAACTCAGAAGAAATACTGCGAAGCATTCTGTTCGACGCGCTAATAAGTCTGTAAAACATTCTATCGACGTTATTAATAGTAGTAATTTTTTAAATAAGCACAAAACCAGAAATTTGTTGACCAGCGTTAGCCCGATTGAAATGGACCCAGTACTTTAATGACACTTTACTGATCCCGGAAGAATAAAAAGCAAAGTTCAACCTTGCGAGATTTGAACCCAGATCATACAGGAACGTAAATAGAAAATAGCAATGTATATTTACCCGATACCCCAACGATTCTTCCAAACCATCAAGCATCACTTCTACGACGTTTTGTGATTCGGAAAAAAATTATAGTTTTAATGTATTCAGCCGTTTATATCTTTATCTAGGTATTCTTTAGCTAAAGTGGAGGCGCAATGGCCCAGTGGTTAGGGCAGCGGACTCGCGGTCACAGGATCGCAGTTTCGATTCCCAGACCGGGCGTTGTGAGTGTTTATTGAACGAAAACACCTAAAGCTCCATGAGGCTCCGGCAGGGGATGGTGGTGAACCCTGCTGTACTCTTTCACCACAACTTTCTCTTACTCTTACTTCCTGTTTCTGTTGTGCCTGTAATTCAAAGGGTCAGCCTTGTCACACTGTGTCACGCTGAATATCCCCGAGAACTACGTTAAGGGTACGCGTGTCTGTGGAGTGCTCAGCCACTTGCACGTTAATTTCACGAGCAGGCTGTTCCGTTGATCGGATCAACTGGAACCCTCGACGTCGTAAGCGACGGAGTGCCAACAACTTTAGCTAAAAACGATTGTCTTACATTTCTGTGATATTTTCAAATCAGGTCATCTATTTCACTTTTCCCGGGTTCAGGTCCAATAATCCTTATATATGTTAAATATATCTTTCAAAATGTATCTTAGGTGCAGTGAAGCATAGTTTGTTCCTTTGGATTTCTTATCTGATAACCGAGAGTTTGCTGCAGCTATTGTTCATATTGAATGTGTGTGTGCGTGCGCGTGTTTTTATATACATACTTACATATACATATACATATACGCATATATTCATATACATATATATGTGTGTGTGTGTGTGTGTGTGAATGTGTTAATGCATATGTTTGTATATATATGTATATATAGATATATATTATACATACGTACGTACGTACGTACATACATAATACATACATACATGCATATATACATATGTGCATACACACACATACATGCACATACATATATAATATAAAGAGAGAGAGAGAGGGGGAAGACAAACAGACAGACAGAGATCTTATCATTAATGATAAGTGTCATGTACAAAACTCGCGTTCCGAGTATCATTTCGAAACTTCTGCCGATTAAATGTGTGTGTGTGTGTGTGTGTGTGTGTGTGTGTTTTCTGTTTGTGTATGTTGTGCGTGTCTGCATGTGCTCGTAAAGACGGTGAGTTGGCAGAGAATCGTTAGCACGAAGTACAATGCTTGGCGACATTTCTTCCGGTTCTTTACATACTGAGCTCAAAAGACGTCGAGGTGAACTCTGCCTTTCATCCTTTCCTGGCCGATATTATAAGAGAAGTAGTCAAGTACTGGGGCCGATGTAATCAATGAGTCTAATACCCTAAAAAAATTGCTAGTCTTGAACCCTGCAACGGACCAGTGTCCCGTTCAGGGAGAATGTTGTGATCTCGTTCGCTTGTACGCCATGTAAACCGGGTAAGTGATCTTATGAGTCCAAAGGGTCGAGAGAAATAGAACATGAATGGAAACATAGTTATATGTGTGTGTGCATATTATGGGTGCATGTAAAAACCAAGTGACTTCGTTAGGTCGAATGATATAAAATTACGATGTGTTTCATAACCGACTGGGCTGTTGGAACAACTCCGAAGATTTACTTTACATTGCAATTCGTATATCTAGAACATGTGATCTATTTCAAGCTGCAACTTCGAAGCGAATTGAACTTAATAATTTCAGTTGTAACATCCTTTAATCATTATTCATAGAAAAGAAAACGGAGCCACCGAGATTACTTGTTACAGATGCAACACTAAACCAGTTAACATGGATACCTTGTTGGAACACCAAATACTGAGTTATTAGCCTCGAGAGATCTTCTCATACAGGCATTTGGCACATGAAAACACGCAGATAGATCATAGCAGACTACATTCGTCTGCTACAATCTATGTGTGTGTACCAAACGCCAACATGAGAGGATCTCCCGAGGCTGTTGTTGGCACTCCGTCGCTTACGACGTCAAGGGTTCCAGTTGATTCGATCAACGGAACAGCCTGCTCGTGAAATTAACGTGCAAGTGGCTGAGCACTCCACAGACACGTGTACCCTTAACGTAGTTCTCGGGGATATTCAGCGTGACACAGTGTGACAAGGCTGACCCTTTGAATTACTGGCACAACAGAATCAGGAAGTAAGAGTGAGAGAAAGTTGTGGTGAAAGAGTACAGCAGGGTTCGCCACCATCCCCTGCCGGAGCCTCGTGGAGCTTTAGGTGTTTTCGCTCAATAAACACTCACAACGCCCGGTCTCGGAATCGAAACCGCGATCCGCTGCCCTAACCACTGGGCCATTGCGCCTCCACTGCCTCCCGAGGTTAACGACGCAGTATTCGAGTATTCGGTGTTCTAGCAAGACATCCATGTTACGTTGAAAATGATGATCACCTTTTGGCAATGATACTGCTTCCGTCGTTAATAGTTAATAACTAAGCCAATTAATTTTTCTTAATACTCTCCCCTTTAGAAGGACGATAGACTGTTTTTGTAAGTACAGTGAAGCTACCACTGTATTTCTAAAATGTTCATGAGTGAGTGATGAAAACTGAATAAAACTGTATTTGGGTCTGATATTGTTACCTTATTGTATATTGTTAGCCTGTAAGAAAATTAGTTTAGTTTAGGCGTGGCTGTGTAGTAAAACGTTTGCTTCTCAGCCACATGGTTCTTGGTTCAGTCCCATTAAGTGGCAGCTTTGGCAAGTGTCTTCTACTATAACCTCGGGCCTATCAAAGTCCTGTGAGTGAATTTGATTGAAGGAAACTGAAACAAGCCCATCGAATAGATATGTGTGTGTGTGTGTGTGTGTGTCTGTGTGTGTGCGTGATTGTGCCTGTGTTCAACTCCCAACCACACCACCACTTGACAACCAGTGTTGACGTGTTGACATTCCCGTAACTGAAGTTAATCCGTTGAACGAATTTTCTCAAGGTGGTGCCCTGACATGGCTGTCATCTCAAGTAAAAGATAAAGATATATCCAGTAATGAATGATCTTACAAATTGTTGGTAAACGCAGGCATGGCTGAGTGGTTAAAATGGTCGTTCTGTAGTGATGAGGTTTCGGGTTCGATTTCACTGCGAACCATCTTGGGCAAGAGTCTTTGCCAAAGCCATAGTCTCCAGTCAACTCAAGCCTTGTGAGTCCACTTGATTAAACGGAAACTGCGTGGAAACTTCTCGGACGAGTTTTACCTGTAATTCGAACATCTAATCTTGTCACATAATGGGTCAGGCTGATTCAGCTTTGGAGTTTCTTTAAGGATGCGTGTGCCTTTATGCGTTAATTTAACGATCAAATGTTCAGTTGATTGAACAATTGAACGCTCATCGTCGAAACTGATAGGAAATTCATCAATATATATTGGATAGTGCAAGTTTGATTTTGAAGTAAGTGGGACAGTGTCTACGAAAAGAAGATTCGTCTTCCTTCTTGTTACAGTCACATGTTTAGAATGTTTGCATATAACCATCTGATCGCTCAACACGGCACTTTGGGCAAGTGTTTTTTACGATGGTCTTGGTTTACCCCAAATTTAAATGGAAATAGGTTGACGATGATTATAGGAAGCTAGTCCAGTGGATTCTACATATTTTTGTGTGGTAGAGTAACAGACTAAATCCATTGTCCATTAACACATGGCCCACATGGCCAATCCATATGGCACTTATATTCCTTTAGCAGATAAAAGTCTATCGCAAGCACTCTAACCATCTCCCTTTCTTCAACTAGTCTTGGAGATCCTAAAGAACGGATCATAGGTACTGCGCTTCCTCCTGTGACTAAGCAATAAAACAAATATCTTTTATAAAATAGTGCAGTCTTTTAACCACTTCTCTGGTTATACACTATAAACTACGCACCCATTTCTATTTTGACCTCACCTAGATTATCTATGTAGGTGAGACTATACAAGTGTAACTTATTGCGTCTTACTGAATCATGGAAATAGAGAACAAGCTTTTGGCACGGCTCTCCGTGAATCTCACTCATTTTTCTTCCTCAGCGCTCACTATCAATAAAAGTTTCATTTAACATTGAATCCTTTTGAACACTAATACATATTTCATATTCACGGCGTTATATTCAAACAACACTGTTAAATTGCTACCTCATATTTATAAAGCAACGATTTGACATTAATCAATAGGGTGACTTTATGGTATTCTTTCGTCCTGGCTCTTTACGCTCTATGTGTATTTGTGTGTGTGTATCTAATCTATCTATCTATCTATCTATCTATCTATCTATCTATCTATCTATCTATCTATCTATCTATCTATCTATCTATATGTATATATATATATATATATATATATATA
>NC_068983.1:114500755-114501345 GCF_001194135.2 Octopus bimaculoides
TATACATGCACATATGGGTACAGGACGTCACAAAACGTAAGCAACATGAAATACGAAATATGAAAACGTGAAATACAAAGGCAAACTTTTGTGTGTGAATAACGAAAGAAACAAATGGAAAACAAGACAAGTAACATAAGGAAAGACCCTTCATCAGTTGTCGGCTGTTTATGTACTCCCCATTTTGAGCAATTCTTGAGAAAACAGTTGTTCCCGCGAACCAAAATAAAATTTGGGATTTGCGGAGGGTCAAATTTGGTAACAAAAACAGGATAGTGAAAACAAACAGTGAGGGCCGCTAGGCCATGCGAGGTAAGGTTGCAAAAGCTGGAGGAACATTCTTTGACAGGAGAGTAGACAGACAGGAATGCGTCTGGTCTGTGCGACAGACCGAAGGAAAAAGTGTTCACGTGAGGAAAAGAAAGATGACCGATGGTCACGTGTAAGCAACGAGAGAGTAAAGGAGGAAGAAGAAGAGAGAAGGACAGATAGAAAATGGTGAAGGGGAGAAGAAAGAATTAGAGAAAGGAAGAGAGAGAAAACGAAAGCGGGGAGAGAGAGAGAGAGAGAGAGAGAGAGAGAGAGAGAGA
>NC_068983.1:114501355-114501986 GCF_001194135.2 Octopus bimaculoides
TGCACATATGGGTACAGGACGTCACAAAACGTAAACAACATGAAATACGAAATACATAAAACGTGAAATACGATGACAAACTTTTGTGTGCGAACAACGAAAGAAACAAATGGAAAACAAGGCAATTAACATAACGAACGACCCTTCATCAGTTGTCGGCTGTTTATCTACTCCACATTTCGAGCAATCCACGACAACATGTGCCTTCCAGAAAACAGTTGCCCCCGCGACGCAAAATAGAATTTAGGATTTGCGGAGGGTCAAAGTTCTTAACAAAATCAGGTTAGTGAAAAGAAACATAATGGTATTTATATAAGCTCAAAGCTTATGGCGATCACCGTGCAATGACTAAGGAAAATAGTCTAATAAAGGGGCATATAAGCACACGACAAAAAATGGAAGGCTTTCCTGGCAGAAAAAAGAAGGCTTTCCTATCCGCATGGATAGGAAAGCCTTCTTTTTTCTGTCGTGGGCTTATATGCCCCTTTATTAGACTATTTTCCTTAGTCATTGCGCGATGGTGACCATAAGCTTTAAGCTTATATAAATACCATTATTATTTACAGGATTGTATTACACGGCACCGTATATTAAAACCATTCGCACCGATATATATATATATATATATATA
>NC_068983.1:114502179-114511867 GCF_001194135.2 Octopus bimaculoides
TATATATATATATATGAATGTGTATGTATATATGCGTGCGTATATGTATGTATGTATGTAGCTATGTATGTATGCATATGTACTGGAACGGTTTCAGCTACACATCGCATGATCTGCTGCTCCAGTGACCAAATAGGAAGTTGACTGGTGTATTAATACTATTTCAGGTAACGGTCAGGTTAAAGGTTATATAATTCTCCGTCCGTACTACCTCCTCTATTAATTGGCCGACTGGCAGAAAGAAAGGTGAAGTCAGAGTGGAGGTTTCGGTAGGTAGACAACCGTAAATGAAAGGGAGAAAAAGGTAAAGTAAGAAAAAAAGAAACAGAAAACAAAAGAAAGATGGAAGACAAGAAGGGAAACAAAGATTAATAAAAAGAAAATAAGTGGGGGAGAGAAAGTATAGGCGGTACTGGACAGCAGTAGAATCGGTGGCACACAATAGTCTCACTGGTTGACCACAAGCGAAGATCATTGCTTATGCGGTGTAAATTATTGTGATTAAATGTTTCGGTGAAAAAGCCGTTTAAAAGAGACATCCTCTACTACCAACACCTAACCACCATCTATCTATCTATCTATCTATCTATCTATCTATCTATCTATCTATCTATCTATCTATCTATCTATCTATCTATCGGCGCCTTGTTCGTCATCGTTGTCACAACAGCGACAGGAAGTGAGAAAAAAAAACTTTCAAAATGGCCACAATCGTAAATAACCCAATTTCCTATTGATTTGCTAAGTTCGGAACGGAATAAGAAAGGGAAAAAAATCTACTGGAATTATGTTTCCTTCCCTTGATCGTTGTGCATACATAATGCATACATACATACATACATACATACATACATAAATACATACATACATACATCTTGATAAGATCCAAGCCATTGATGTGAACACCCGAAAAATACTAACAGGTACATAATTTCCACATAAACATGACGTAGACCGCTTCTACCTGAAACTTAAACAAGGCGGCAGAGGCTTAACATCTATCCAAAATGCCTTTTGATCTCGCATCATATACATTCGGCAACATCTTTTAACCACCAAGTGTCGAAGTGCATTCCTTGACCAAGTTTGCATACATGAGGCTGATAACATCATAAGACTTGGAGGGCAGCTCCTTGAGCCACATTCTTTGTCTGATAACCTAGAATACATGGCCAAAGAAGTCGCACGACTCTACCGCAACATATCATCCGATGAAAGGATGAGCCTATATGAGCAGAATACTATGCATGGATATGTTAGTAGAAAGCTCTGAGATGATAGTAACATCGATCATCAAAGCAGTTTATCATGGACGAAAAGCCGGATTACTACCTCCCACTTCGAAGGGTATGTGTTTGCAATCCAGGAACAGGAGATATCAGCCAAGTACCTGATGCACAAAAGGCATAGAGATGCAGGAAAAGCCGTAAAATATGACAACCGGTGCAGACTTTGTGGAGTTCACATTGAAGATATCACCCACATCATAAGCAGTTGTCCGAAAGTGTCATCACGGTATTATCTACCGATGAGACACGACCTTGTTGCTGGGACACTCTATAATGAAATCTGTCGGAAGGATAATCCCGTGGACAAAGAAATAAAAACCCATAATATGGTAGAAGCCACAGCCACTCATAATAAAAAGGAATACTGGTGGACTGTACTAGTGAAAACCTCAATAAAATGTAAGCACAACAGACCTGATATAATGATTTGGGATAGAGAAGAGAAACTGTGCACAGTTGTGGAAATTAACTGCCCAGCGGATGTTAATATAAAGCTGAAGATCAGTGAAAAAGAGAACACCTATACTGAACTATTGAAAAATCTAGTTATCCTATCCAGATTGCAAGTTCAGGTTTATACCTGTAATTATTGGGGCCCTGAGATATGTAACACACTGCCTAAATACCAATCCTGAGAAATTAAGCTTCTCAAAACCAGAAAGGAGGAAGCTAAATCGAAGACTACAGATCCAATCCATCACTGGAACTGTAAAAATCTGTAAAACTTTCCAGAAGTTTATCATTTAAATATATATATGAGCATGTCTTGATATGTAACTATATGCATGAGAATGCATACATAAAACATACAAATCTGCACATACATACATACACACATACATACATACATACATACATACATACATACAAATATACTCTGTTGTTGATGTTAAAATACCAATGAAGGAACCTTGGATCTAGGTTAGAAACCGGTTCTTTCTCTATTGGCATGAAATCTTGAAATAAACTGAATAATGACATACATACATACATACATACATACATGTATGTATGTATGCATGTATGTATGCATGTATGTATGCAAATAGATGGATAGATAGATACGTACATATGTACACATGTACCTACGTACTTACATATGGATATACGTACGTACATGCATACATACAAACATACATACATACATACATACATATAAATATATCTATGTGTGTGTGTGTATAATAACCATATACGCATACATATATACATGTATGTATGTATGTATGTATGTATGTATGTATGTATGTATGTACAGGTGTCTGTGTGTCACTGTGGCGTAGTGCTTTGTACTCTGGAACACAGGACTATTTATGATTAGAGAAGATAAAGAGAACAGATCTGGACGGAAAGAAAGAGTCTCACCTATCTGCAATAATTTGTCAACAATTCAACCGCGGATTTCATGCCGAAATAGGCTCAATAAGCCAACCTAAAACCCACAGAGTGTAAAGCCGATAATATGGAGATATAACGGACGAATGTACTGTACATATGTATGGGTGTAAATATGTGTATGTGCGTGCGCACGTGTGTGTATGAGTGAGTATGTATGTGTAAAGTGATCAGAAACGCGCATATGTGTAAAGTGATCAGAAACGCGCTCGCACGCGCTCGCACACACAGACACACGCACACACATATATGTATATGTATATATATATATATATATATATATATAGATAGATAGATAGATAGATAGATAGATAGATACGTACATACATACATACATACATACATACATACATACATACATATATATAGTATTCCGTTATAAGAATTCATTTATCGAGGCACACCAACATGTAAAACGCCAGAAATTAGGTAGGTATAATCACATAGAACTCACAGCAACCATTTTAATTATGCATGGAAATGGTGTAATTGCATGATATGGTGTAGTCTTTTACGACTGCATTGACTAAAGTTCTATAGAAACAATTGTTGCAAATTTAAACACCGTTCGTCTGTTAACATTTCTCTCTCTCTCCCTGTCTGTGTAAGTGTGTTCTTAAATAAGCATATTGCTTTGAAATCAAACCAAATATTGATTTTGAATTTTGGCACAAGGCCAATAATTTCGGGGGAAGGGGACATCGAACCCAGTGCTCAGCTGGTATTTGTTTTATCAATCCCAGCAAGGATGAAAGACAAAGTCGACTCCGGAGGAATTTGAACTTAGAATGTGCAGACGGTTGAAGTGCCCTTGAGCAATTTGTCCGGTGTGTTCTGCCAGCTCGTTACCTTAAAAAAAGTCAGACCAAATTCATTTTGAACGCATTTAGTAAGAGCATTTCAGCCATTTTGCAAGAGAGACATTGAATTCATTTCTTACAAATCTTCTTCAATTAAGACATTTCAACTGAAGAAGATATTCTGAAAGACATGAATACCTTTTCACTCTCTTCCAAAATGGTCTGAAACGCGTGTGTTAAATGGATTTTAAGTGATTTGTTCTACTGGACACCAGTCGAAAAATTCGGGCAAAGTGCAACGCTTCTAAGCACAGCACGAAATAGTGTGTGTATGTGTGTGTGTGTGTGTGTGTGCGCGCGCGCGCCATCGTGCGTGTAGTATAATGCTAGTTATTTAGTTAGCAGCAAGTAAGCTAAGGAATGTAAAATTCAACCTACTTCTGATAATTTCTGAATATTAAACACATATATGAGACTTTTGTGCATACGTGTAACTGGCAACTTATGTTAAGTTCAAATCCAAACATAGCATAAGTATACGTATGTGCCTCTGCCAAGTCTCCCAAGATTATCAAGTTTCAGGCCAAAATTAAACCCAGAAGACTGAAATGAACAAACCACACCTGGCATAACTTATGTATTTTCTTTCGACCATTCCCCAATTACCATTTTGCTCTGTCAACTACCAGTGAAAAGTTCGCTAGTGAAATATTTCATATGATGACTAAATGGAGATTGAGTACCTCAGGACGCTAATTCCAGCCGAAATGAAGGGAAAATTGTGTCCCGAGAGGTAGTGACACAATTTTTTATTGAAATCATTTCTGACCATTTCTGGTGAGGAGGGGGGGGGGGAGAAAGAAAGAATGGTAGGAAAGAATGGTAGGAAAGAAGGAAGGAAGGAAGGGAAGGAGAACGGGGTAAGGAAGGGGGAAAGAAAGAAAGAAAGAAACTGAAATTAAAAAATTCCATTGAGAAAACAAACCCTAGCAGAATAAATTATTTTTCTAATTAAAGTATAATTTTTAAAAAATACTGCTGTTTTCACAAATAATAATAATAAAGTAATAATATCAATTTAGCAATATATTCAATAAGTTCTTTGGTTGTATAAGATATTGTTATTGATATCCCATTTCTGATAACTTTCAACTTCAGTCTCATAAAACTTTGCTCGTGTCTCTGAACAATTTAGGTCTAGTCTTAAAAGGTGTAGCAGTATCATTTAGAAGTTCACTTTGTAAGCAAATGATTCCGATCCCGATCCCACTGCACAACAACTTGGTCAATTCTTTCTACTGTGGTCCCTGATTGACAAATATATAGTAGGTCGAATTTGCTTGTCGGAAACATTACAATCGCCCATCATATATGCTCACAACATCTGATGTTTCGCGATTTCATAATAAGCCTGTTATATATACCATCAAGGCGATCTTGCAGTTCCTTCTTTATACTCCTGGTTTTGATTCCATAGAGAAAATTGCTTCCTGGATAAGGCCTGAAAAAGGCAAGGCTTACTGATTTCGAAGTACTTGACTGCTAGATGCTTTGAAGCTTGTTACATTCTAAGTTAATCCCCTACCTGTAAGAAATTCTTATTAGCAGCAGCATAGACCCAAAGATACTTAAAGTCTCTGATGTGCCATCGTGGAACAAATTGACAAGTGGCTTTCATCTTCATTGATGGCCATGTATACAGTCGTCTTTGCATTGAGAAACAGACCAACTTTCGCTGCAGGTTTCCCAAGATACGTTAACAAGTCTTGCGCATTGCACAGTTACTAAGTGTTGAGGGCTAGATCATCAATACAGTCATAGTTAGAAGAATGTAGGAACTGGTGAGGTCTTGATCAATTCTGCTTGATGAGGGGTTCGTTATCTTGAATAGAGTCAAAACTTTGCTTAAGAATGTAGTTCACTACAATCACAAAGAAAGGGTAACCCTGAAAGATTCCTGTTGTTGGAATTTATCTAGGTGGACTGTTAGTACTTTGTACAATGTTTGATGAATTTTCGTCCATGATGGTGATAGCTTTAGCAATCTCGATTAGAATACCATAGTTCAACAGGATATGTAACATGACTTGCTGTTGACACTATCAAATGGCTTGGAGAAATCCTCACATATGTTTGATGCCTTTTGCTTGGAGATTCTAAGCACTGTAGCCTTTTCGAAGTCTTCAGTTATTTCATTTCCAAACAAAAGTAACCTTACTTGCTTCAGAACTACAATGGAATTACTCTCTCACCTCTGGCCTCTAAAATATACAACTCGATGTTCCTTAATAAACCTTGGTCCCATCCAAAGACAAAACCAAAATGGCAGAATCACTTACCGGTTGTAAGAATTCAATATATTGATAATGCGCAATATCCATTACCTCCGATGATGATGTAGTACAAATTCTTAGACGTTTTTTTCTCTGGATTCCTATATAAACCAAACGATAATTAAATAATATTCTTTTCTACTCTAGGCACAAGGCCCGAAATTTTTGGGGAGGAAGCCAATCAATTAGATCGACCCCAGTACGCAACTGGTACTTAATTTATCGACCCCGAAAAGATGAAAGGCGAAATAGACCTCGGTGGAATTTGAACTCAGAAGGTAAAGACAGACGAGATAATTAAATAATATTAATCAATAAATGACTACAAATAGGAATAACATAATCAACAAGCAAATATGGTTGCATAATTCCTGTTCTTTTGTAATTAATATGCTTTGGAAATGTATGTGTGTATATGTATGAGTAACGTTTGCAAATATGAGAATCTGTCTATGTATGCAGATATAAAGCAGCGCGCCAGGTTGCTTCCTTTACCATATAATATAACTAAGTCATTCGATAAATAAAGGTCAATAAAACAGTGCCACCTAGAAGTAAAACGAAGATATTATTGACAAACCTTTAAAAGTAGGACCCCACCATGGCCACTATCCAATGACTCAAAGAAGTTAAAGAACAAAAAATTAAAGATTAAAAAGCAGCCAATATAAAGGATGCAGC
Organism: Octopus bimaculoides; assembly: GCF_001194135.2. Lineage (NCBI taxonomy): Eukaryota > Metazoa > Mollusca > Cephalopoda > Octopoda > Octopodidae > Octopus > Octopus bimaculoides. The sequence goes on from NC_068983.1 coordinate 114,508,678, forward strand.
AGGTGGAATAATAGCAAAACAAATATTTATGAAATTTTTGATGTTCGGGATAATTTTGATGGTGTTTGACAGAAAATTTATTTTACTCATGAAAAACCCCTATTAGGTTTCCTTGAACATTGCTATGTACGACTTAAAACAGGGGTGTCAAACTGAGTTGACTTTAAGAGCCAGATTGAAATATAAGCAAGATCCCACGGACCTGATAGATAAAATTATATCTAAAGACCCTATTTACAGTGTAGACCAAAGTAAATAGACGAAGAGTTTGATATACATTATAAAAACTTTATTAAATATAAAGAAAGAGAATAATACGAAGTGTTAGTAAAGTTTGTGAGCAGAGTTGTTTGTGAGCAGAGTTGTTTGTGAGGGGAGTAGCTGGGGTATTGCACTTACGATAGCTAAAACGAGGTTTCGATTCCCAGACCGGGTATTGCATTGTGTTCTCGGACAAAACACTTCATTTCACGTTGCTCTGCGATCACTTCGACACAACTGACGCGTGGCACACCGTGCACTTATGTGTACAGACAACGTCGATTCGATGGAAGGAGAAGGAGCGAATTTATGTGTAGTACAAACATTTGAGTGTTACAAACAAATCATCCGTGCAGATTGTTCAACAAGAAATTGACAAAACCTTCATCTATCATCTACGACAGGAAAACCTACAATCAGAACAGTTAGTGTAAGAACGGAGATACAAATTGTCCAGATGAATGAATATAGTTATTGAGAAAACTATTGCTTGATATTAGTATAATACTTATAATGTTTCAGCTGCAAAATCTTTCAACGGACGATGCTTTGTGTTCTCGAGTAAAACACTTCATTTCGCGTTGCTCTGCGATCACTTCGACAAAACTAACGTGCAGCACACCGTGTTCAGTCAATGTCGATTCGATGGAAGGAGTGAGCTTATTTGCACATTTGAACATTATAAACAATTTGTCCGTGCAGGTTATTCAGCAAGAAATTGGCAGAACCCTCATCTATCGTCAACGACAGGGGAGTCCACATTCAGAACACTTAAAGTGAGAACGAAGATACAAATTGTCCAAATGTATGTCTACAGTTCTTAAGAAAACTATTGCTTGATATAATGCTCATAGTGTTTCAGCGGCAAAATTTTTCAATATTCGATTCCCAGACCGGGCGGCAAAATTGTTTTCCCACGAGAGTTCCGGACCCCAGTAATGAGCTCATTTGCATGCAGCCAATCATAGCTCACCTTGACGTTGTTGTCAAGTCAGCAAACACACTCTATTAAGTAAACTCAAGACGAAGAAGGGTATTGTAAGTCGACCGATCGCCAAGTTATGCCTGATTTTAGAAGGAGACAAGTAATTAGATAGATTTGCATCGGATTTTGCTAGGGCCCCATATGGTAAAGATGTGGATGAGAAAAATGTGGGTAGAGGGTGATGTGCTAGCAACCTTCTTCCCTTACTGTTTTATAAAGTAAACAACAACACAAATAACTACGCAGACACAGCCATGGTTGAAACAAGAACAACAAGCATTCTTAAAAGTGAAAACAAGCCTGGTCATTCTTTACCCAAGTAACCTTATCTTATCACCCATCACTTGTTATGCGCTCATAAGTTAATTTGATAGTTGAGCTCTGATTGGCTGTATGCAAATGAGTTCATAACTGGGGTCCGGAACTCTCGTGGGGAAAAAAATGTTGCGACCGGGCGATGCATTGTGTGTTTGAGCAAAACACTTCAAGTCACATTGCTCTGCAATCACTCGGACATCTGACGTGTGTCACACCTTGCACCTATACAGGCAATGCCGATTTAATGAAGAGACTGTGCTAATGAACAACACAAACATTTGATCACTGTAAACAAATCATCCGTACAGGTTGTTCAGCAAGAAATTGGCGGAACGTTCATCTATCGTCAACGACAGTGGGGTCCACATTCAGAACACTTAATGTGAGAACGGAGATGCAAATTGTCCAAATGAATGCATACAGTTCTTGAGAAGACTATTGCTTGATATAATGCTTATATTGTTTCAGATGCGAAATCTTTCAATATTCTATTTATCATTAGAAACTTTTCATACGAACTTATGTGTGAATTTAGCTCTTGCCGTGATTGAGCTGTAAAGTGTGATTTGAAGGAGACGTGGTTGCTATTTTTAGCAGACCACATTGAATTTCCCTGCTTGGTTCATTTCTCCTGTTGTTGGTAATGATGGTGACGGTAGTGATGTTGTATTTTGTTGTAGTTCAGCCCCAGGTCAGGCCTGATTGAGCAGACCTGTGCTCAATGTCATTCGAGACATGACTATTCTGTCTACATAGAGGCATATTAGTATGTGGATGGGAAAAATGTGGGTAGAGGGTGATGTGTTAGCAACCCTCTCCTCTAACTGTTATATAAAGTAAACAACAACACAAATAACTACGCAGAGGCAACCATGGCTGAAACAAGAACAAGAACAACAAGCATTCTTAAAAGTGAAAACAAGCATAGTTATTCCTTACCCAAGTGACCTTATCTTATCATCCATCACTAATATGCCTCTATGTAGGCAGAATAGCATTTTCCATACGATTTGAAGAAGATCTTGTTGCTATTTCTAACAGGTAAAACGACTGCATGAAGTCTGTCTTATAGAATTCGTATCGCGGTCATCAGGATTCCATTGGGTTGTTTTAGTTGCTGATGTTGTTCTGGTTTAGCCCGAAGCCAGTTCAAGCAGAGCTACGATCAAAGGTATCCCATCTATGAACATCCAGTCATTTTTAAGAGTATTTAAGACTTCATTATCACGTGTATCCTTTATTTAAGACTGAGGAAGTACACGAGGAATATTTCTAACATATCGATTGGTTGCCTTAACGTCTCTTCGTTCGTGTGGGTGCTAACGATAATGGCGTTTTTATCGTTGGCACTAGTGTCAGTGGTGGCTGGGGAGGTGGTACTGTTGCTGCGGGCGATGATTCTGGTGATGTGATAGTAATGTTTTGAGGGCGTTATTGGTGTAATGGAGGTGTCTGTGTTGGTATTGGTTACCATATTGAGGATAGTGCTGGCGTTAGTCTTGATGCTGGTAGTGATGGTGGCGGTCGTGGTGATGGTAGCTGTAGTAGTGGTGGTGATGGTAGCTGTGGTAGTGGTGGTGATGGTAGCTGTGGTAGTGGTGGTGATGGTAGTTGTGGTGGTAGTGA
>NC_068983.1:114512141-114512729 GCF_001194135.2 Octopus bimaculoides
CAGCGGTGGTGGTGGTGGTGGTGGTAGTGATGGTGGTTGTGGTAGTTGTGGTGGTAGTGATGGCAGCGGTGGTGGTGGTGGTGGTGGTAGTGATGGTGGTTGTGGTAGTTGTGGTGGTGGTGATGGCAGCGGTGGTGGTGGGAGCAGTGGCGGTGATGGTGGCAGCGGTGGTGGTGGGAGCGATGATAGTAGTGGTGCTAGTGCTACGGGCGTTTGTGGCTGTGACGCTTATATATTGATGATGACGCTGTTGTTGTTCTTTGTGGTTGTGGTGAGAGTGATAGTAGTGATGGTGATGATGGTGGTGATCGTGGTGATGGCAATGGTAGTGATAGTGATGATGGCATTGATGATAGTGATGATGATTGTGGTGGTGGTGGTGTTGGTGGTGTAGTAATTAGGAAACCATAGATAGGTAACGTGAAACTCTGTAAGCACAGCAGTGATGAGAGAATTGTGTAGGAGAATTAAAGAGTGTGAAAGGGGTGTGAAAAAGAAGAAGAAGAAGAAGAAGAAGAAGAAGAAGAAGAAGAAGAAGAAGAAGAAGAAGAAGAAGAAGAAGAAGAAGAAGAAGAAGAAGAAGAAGAA
>NC_068983.1:114513203-114518751 GCF_001194135.2 Octopus bimaculoides
GTGTGTGTGTGTGTGTGTGTGTGTGTGTGTGTGTGTGTGTGTGTGTGTGTGTGCAGTAGGCGCCTGCGGTAAATTCATTCTCACTGCATTCTACATTTAATTAATTTTAATTAACATTTTGGTATTGTTTCCCTTGATTTTATTCGCCAGAATCGGATTTTTAGATAATGGTTGTTATCATCATCATCATCATTATCATTAGAACTGTGTATATTTGTTCTTTTATTCCTTAACTTGTTTCAGTCATTTGACTGCGGCCATGCTGGGCACCGCCTTAAGAAAATTTACAAATTTTAATTATTTATTTACAAATTTAATTATTCAAATTTTCTTGTCTTTCTACATAAAGTATGTTAATACCCACTTTACTACATACGTCCAAAAACACACACAGTTGCACACATATACATGTGTGTGTATATGTGTAGGTATGTATGTTTGTATGTATGTTCTCTTTCTTTTTCAAATTTTAGAGTAAAATTTGACCGGCCATTTACTTGGTAGCAAGGTTGTAAAGGAAAGTATCTTCTTTTAACTATCATCCTTTGAATCTTTAGAAGGCCTTGTAACGTGGTTATTTATAGCATGTGAATTAAAATTTCAGCCATACTTTGCTCCAGGCAGGTTGGTATGTATTCCGTTGCTCCAGTAATAATAAGTATGACGCTCAAAGTTTATCTTGGGTACTGGGTTTGCAAACTACTTATCAATGGTCCATAGATGTCCTCTTTCTCTTGTATTTTTCTAACCACATTCGTGTCCAAGGGCAGCTGATTTCCACAACAGAACATATCTTTTTTTTTTTTTTTTTGTCCCACACAACAATATCTAGCCGGTTGTGCTTTAACTTAGTGGTTGTTTAATTTTTAAGTTTCACCAGTATTCTTTTGACCCATCGGTCTCAATATGGTTAGCTTCGCTTGTATGTATGTACGTACGTACGTACGTACGTACGTATGTATGTATTGGCTGGATGGATGGATGTCTTTTTTTTGCGGCTTTTTAAAGCCTAGCCAGGCTCATGGGCCCGGTTTCCCGGTTTCAATGGCGTACATGCTCCCCAGCTGGATGGGACGCCAGTCCATCGCAGCGTTACTCATTTTTGCCAGCTGAGTGGACTGGAGCAACGGGAAATGAAGTGTTTTGCTCAAGAACACAACGCATCGCCCGGTCCAGGAATCGAAACCACAATCTTACAATCATGGTGCTGACACCCTAACCACTACGCCACGCGCCTCCACGATGGATGTCTACCTATGTAAATAGAATGAGAAGAGCAACGAAAGTGGTTTACAAAAGGTGAAGTGTATGTGGAAGTACGTATGTGTTGACTGTTTTGAGATGGAAGGGCTGTCTCCATAACACTTGGACCTTGCAGAACTTCGTCTAGATAAGTAAAAGGGATAATGAAGTTGTCTAGAAAACAGAGAAAAGGTGGAAATTCTGAAGAGTTGCTGTTATAAGCAGATAAAAAATAGGAAAGAAAATGCGTTGGCTCAAGAAAGTTAGAGTTGAGAAAAAAATAAATAAATAAAGTAAGAAAACACAAGCGAAGAATTGGAAAGATTAAATAGATATAAGATAGTAGAAAGCGAAAGAAAAGATAATGAAAAGAGAAAGATTCAGTGTTCGTTATTAAGTATGTAGATGAAGTGAGAGGTTGATGTTACTGTTTACATTTATTTTTTTATCTGGTCTGTGTCCGTTGTAGACCCGGGTTAATTTCCCCATTAACTTGATCTACATGTTTTCGTTTATTTATTTATTTTTTCTGCTTTCCATTGAAGTTCACAAAGAGAACTTTTTTCTTTTCCTGCTATTTCTATTACGAGATTTCTACCGAATGTAATGTAAAAGCGAGCACAACTTTTTTTGTTAATTGACCCAAGTCGTTCAAATTGCATATGTTGGTAGAGTAATTCTCCTTCTGTTATAATTTTTCTTCCTGTTTTGCTTCATGGCAAACAATTAATGGGTTCTAGGCAGAAACAGAAATAATGTACCATCATTAAGTTCTTGATGAAGCTGGGGTGCATGCTGTCCTACATCCACGGAAGGATACAGGTTATCTACAGAGATGACACCATTGATAAGAGCAATGTGCGCAGGTGGATGAAGGGGAAAACCAGCATTGAAAACAAATCACCCAGTGGAAATTAATATCTGATTCGAAGGAGGGAAGAGTGTAAGTCTGCTCTGATCTGGCGAAGCCCGTGAAATCGATGAAGCGCCCCCCCCCCCCTCGATTAGGCGACGGGATGAAATGTGGCCATATCATTACGATCCGGAAAGGAAGGCTCAGTTCATCGAATGGTATCATTCCTATTCTGTAAGACCTAAGAATTTCAAGGGCCAGTGATTGGCTATGAAAATCATTGAGACTGTTTTTAGAGATGATAAGAGTGTCGTTCTCTTTGGTCTTCTGGAACGTGGTTGTACCGTGAACAGTGAATTGTACATTGAGGCACATAGAAAAGCTTACAAAATCCATTAGGAGAAAGAGATCGAACAAGAGTCAAAATCTGAGAATGGTAATAAATCATCCATCGGCTTATTGGGATAATCAATCATCGCCTATCTACCATTAAAAGAAAGAGTCTTCAAGAAGAACGATTTGATGATACAGACGAGGTGGAAATAGGTACAACAGTGAATACCTCAAATTTATCAAAGGAAGTTCCCAAGTTAAATTCAACAATGGCTCAAATGCACCACTTGTAATGGAGACTACATTGACTTATATATCCTTACTCTACCAATATGTGAAATTTGAACGATCTATGCCAATTAATAATAATTAAAAAAAAATACGCTTTCTTTTGCACTATTTTTGATACAACATCGTATATCTCAATTTTAATAGTTTTCATGTTTTTAGACAGCGTTTTATTTTTAATTTCTGAAAATTTAGAATATCTGTCAACGCAAACTGATTAGTGCATCCTCATGTAATTACATATGTTGTTCTTCTTTGCATCTGGTCAACTGTCACTGACCAGACCTATGATCAAAAACATGACCATGTCGGCCAGTTTTTTTTAGGTGTTGACAGATCGTGTGCGAGCAAAAATGTACGAGCCCTGCCACTTCTAGCCAATCGGGTGACCACGTAAATCTTTCCCCATTAGCTCGGAATAAGTCTGAAGTCAAATAAACCATCATATCACTCAGTTCGTTATTTAAGCTTTCGTAACGTAGCATATCTAAGGCAAATTATATAAGAAGAGCTCATTTTCATTTAAATTATATCCACTTTAAAATTTGAACTCAGCACTGCGATTTAACGACACCCAATCTTCAGTGGTACGACGCCCTTAATACTTCCAGCGTGACACGAGTCTATTTACAGTGAGTTGTACTGAATCAAAAGAGATTAGATATGTTGATCATGTACACTTAATCTCTCGCCTAGATGAACTCCAACACGTGGTCTTTGATGTCTTTACTGGAGTTCTCTTAAACAGACATTCAGATTAAATACATGAATTGAGGATACAATGGGTAATTTAATCTAGATTTAAAAACCAGATCATTTAACCTATGTCTTCACGCATACTTTCTTCATCTTCTTGTCGATTTGTTTGAATAAATCATTCAGGGCTGTCTTTTACATGACTGCAGTCCAATGAGTGAAAAAAGTAAAAGTTGAAAGATAACGGATTAAAAAAAACAAAGGGATGAAATAAGAAGAAAAAATGTAGAAAACCGACTGGCAAAGGTAACAGTATGTTCACCAGACTACAAAATGGCCTGGAACAACAAGCACCTGGAAAAAGGCACGGAAATCAGTATGTAGGAGAACCGTTTTGTTAACGTGTCTACTATGCAGCTCCGAGTCATGTGTTACCTATTGTCAACATCTACGGCCCACTGAGCGCTTCAGTCAGTGCGGTCAAGGTACCATCTGTAACATCCACTAGAACAGTAGTTCTCAACCAGAGTCTATATGGCCTATGAGGGTCCATGTAAGAATTTTGGGCATCCACACAATAAAATAGTATGTTAGGAATCCACGATGGTATTTTAAGGGCCCTGAAAATAATTTGCATTAGATGTATGTATCAGTATGTATTGCAAGAAACAGCTAGGTTTCTTTTTCTAACGTAAAACGGGCCTCTCATAGCTCAACCTACACAAGTTAATGCGTGAAAAACAAAATAAGTACTTTGAGAAAAGTTTCTATAAAACTAGCTTTTAAACTATATTGTTATATTTCGGGATAGTTAATTTTTTTATTTCTTTTTCTAAATATAACAATAATTGTTGCAACACACGATTTCACACCAGGAACCTTGCAAGACAAATTCATAAACGTAGTTTTTAAACATCGAATGGCTATGGGGGAGGCCACCAGAATAAAATAGTAACGAAAGGGGTCCATACGGAAAAAACGGTTGAGAACTCCTTCACGAGAGTGGCCCGTTTTACCAACATTAAAGTCCTCTAGCATGTAGGTGTCACCAGCATCGTAGCTGCATCTATTAGGGCATATTTTCCGGATGGTGAACCATCGCCTGCGCTAGGCAGTACAATATGGCGAATACTTCGCTAGCCATGATAATAGAGGGATATCAAAGAAGAGAAACAGAGATTCTCTGAAGAAATCCCTTGGTGCTTGTTAACACTGACCGTCGCCTGTAGTAGAGACTAGCCTCTGATCATGGAAATTGACAACACACCATTGACCAATTGGTTTTCTTTTTCGAAAATGCATGCAGGGCCGGCCACCGGAACAAATGAAGATGGAAGAACTTTGACACTGTGGCAACGAATTTAGAACAGAACTTTCCTAACAGAAGCTGCATCCAGACAATATCTTGGATTCACCGGTCACTAGCAAACCTGCAACAGGTGCGGAGTGCTCCTTCCCACAGTATTCTTTCGAAAAGTCAAAGGCATGAAATACTGCTGCTGCTGCTGATAATGAATGGTGGTGGTGGTGGTGGTGGAGATAATGATGATAATGAAGATATTATTGATGACACATGTCCGTGTGTATACATGTATATATACATATGCATAACACACACACATTTGTTTCAGTCACTGGACTGCAGTCATGCACGAGTACCAACTTCCAGGCTTTAGCTTAACAAATTGACCCCAGGACTAATTTTTATATAAGTCTGATATTTATTCTATCAGCCTCTTTAACCGAACCTCTAAGTTACAGGGATGTAAGGAAAGCAACACCGGTTGTCAAGTGATGGTGGGAGACCAACCCAAGCACAAATGCAAACACACACATATACATATGTGAGTGCGTGTGTATGTGAGTGCACGCGCGCATACGTGTGTGCTTGAGTTTGTGTTTGCCCACACGACCGCTTGACAACCGGTGTAGCTGTGTTTACGTCCTCGTAGCTTAGTGGTTCGACAAAGTGACCGATAGAGTAATTATCAAGCAAAACAAAAAATGAGTACTTGGGTCGATTCATTCGATTAAAAGCTTGCTCAAGGTGGTGCCCTGGCATGGCCACAGCCATAGTGGCTGAAACAAAAGATTTTTTAGGCCATTTTGCTTGTTACACATATGCGCATGTGCACA
>NC_068983.1:114519865-114520671 GCF_001194135.2 Octopus bimaculoides
CCTGTAACTTAGCGGTTCGGCAAAAGTGACCGATGGAATAAGTACTAGGCTTACAAAGAATAAGTCCTGGGGTCGATTTGCTCGACTAAAAGCGGTGCTCCAGCATGGCCGCAGTCAAATGACTGAAACAAAAGAGTAAAGAGTATATATATATGCGTGTAGGGGGAGGTGTATTCGCGCCCTTTGTTAAATACACACATATAAACAACATACATGCATCGTATATCCGTCTTTCTGAATTTACATGATTTACATGCCCGAATCTATGTAAAAATTATTATATCTGTGAATGTAGGAGAGAGTAAGTATGGTTGTGTTGCTAGCGAATTCGTTTAGTCGGTTGGCTGGTCTGTCGGTCGGTCGGTTGGCAAGTGCGTAACTAGGGGCGCTAGGCTATACGTCACAGGAGATTCACACCCAAAAATACGCCTGCACAGTGCTTACAAGTCCATATCTAGTAAAAGGCAAACAACCTGCCGGCCTGTCTGGCGAAGATCTTGCCTCCGCCTATTTAAAAGTCTGTGTACGTGTTAAATCACAACTCACACTCGTATACGCACACAAAATATTATTTCCATATTGTGTGTATGTGATTAAACAAAACTCCCTATTTGTCTGTCAATCTGCACACACACGCACTCGAACATAAGTAAAATACATATATGTGTATGTCTGTGCGTGAGTATTTATATATTATATTTTATATATTATACATATATGTTTATATATATATATATATATATATATACAAACATATATATGTGTATATATATATATTATATATATATATATATGTATATATATAT
>NC_068983.1:114521392-114522373 GCF_001194135.2 Octopus bimaculoides
TATATATATATATATATATATATATACACGTGTGTGTGTGTATGTGTGTGTGTTTGTATATATGTATATATATGTGTGTGTGTGTGTGTACATGTGTGGAATGTCTATTGACACATTAATAATTGATGCAGAATTTACGAATCATTTTGTATATATATACATGTATTATATCTAATGCATATCTACCATTGACTGTATACCTGTACGTGTGTGTGTGTGCTGTTTGTTGTGTTGTGTATGCGTGTGTGTTGTGTGTTGTGTACGGATGAAGTGAATGTGAATGTGTTCATGTGTTGGAGTGTCTGTGTATGTGCATATGCTAATGTGTGTGTGCATGAGTGACTCTCATGCCCGCATATGTACGCATGTGGGTGCGTTACGTTTCTATATATAGTCAAACCATTCACAGAACCGGCAAACTGCCGTGCTGCACCAACTGATGGTTCATTACTCTATATTTAGATGATAAACAGAAATCACAATCTTTTGGATAACTACCCGTACTCAGATAAGACCGAAGCTAAAAGAAATAATGTACCGAAGTAAAATAGTGTTAAAAAAAAAAAGAAACTTTGGTAAAGTTTAGCGTCTAGTACAAATAGACAATATCAGAGTTAATTCCGAAGAAAATTCTCTTTGAGAAGTAGAGAATCTAAGGTTTTAGGGTCTTGGCTATTCGTCCTGAAGTGAGTAAACCAGGTGGAGGCGCAATGGCCCAGTGGTTAGGACAGTGGACCCGCGGTCATAGGATTGCGGTTTCGATTCCCAGACCGGGCATTGTGAGTGTTTATTGAGCGAAAACACCTAAAGCTCCACGAGGCTCCGGCAGGGGATGGTGGCGGACCCTGCTGTACTCTTTCACCACAACTTTCTCTCACTCTTACTTCCTGTTTCTGTTGTGCCTGTAATTCAAAGGGTCAGCCTTGTCACACTGTGTCACGCTGAATATCCCCGAGAACTACGTTATGGGTACACGTGTCT
>NC_068983.1:114522819-114531684 GCF_001194135.2 Octopus bimaculoides
AAGGCCTATTTGGTTGTTATTTTTAGCACATCTCATTACCACCTCAATGTATAGAGTATATTTGTCAGCACGTGCTTTCTCGCAGACAAAAGGGTTCTCATGCTTGAATTGTTAATATGGAAATAGGCATGAATGTGTCTGTGGCTTACGATTGGCTAAAATTACCCAAAATTTGCAAACTTTAAAAGCCATTAACTCTTTATTTATCGATTTATGGCGAAAATGAATTTCATGGCATTAATTAGAATATAAAACTATATCATTACACCGAATAGGACATCAATTGGAACAGAAATTGAAGAGATTGAAAACTGGCAACCAAACAAAAAAGACCTCACCCAACTGTTGTTCTCGAATCTACAGAGGCCTGCTTGGAGAAGGTTGTTTCATCCTAATTCTTTTTGCTACAGTTAAACTTCCTTTGGCAATTTTAATGTATGAGATCACTTACCCCTCCGCCCTCACTTTCCTTTCCAAATGGAACCTTAAAAACCCTATGAGGGCTTAACCGTACAGGTAAGTTTCTTTCCTCAATCCGTTCAACCTCGTCTTCCACACAACCTCTTTCACTATAGACAATAACAATAATTTCTTTTATTTACCACAGGTACATCAGATGAGGGTATTACAAGGAAAATTCACGACTGGGGAGAGCGGGTACGAAAAAAAAAAAGATAAAGCGAAGAAAGAAAAAAAAGGGAGAATGAGGTAAAAAAAAAAAAATACATAGTATACACAAATATTTTACTTGAACAGGACTTGCATTTTATTTATAATTTTTGACACCGAAGGTATGAAAAACAAAGTTGATCCCATCGAGATTTGAACTCGTAAAACAGCGAGCTGGGACTAATTCATAGTAAACCCTATAACGACTCTGCCAACTCTCTGGAGTTAAGTAGGCATGATAGATTCACTGCCTCTTTACAGGTAAGCTAGAGCAACAAGCAACAAGCAACAACCATGCTTTATCCAGATAAGATAGAGGACATCGAGTCCTATATATATATAACCAGGTTAAAAAATATATTTAAACAACTGCTTTTGTTCAGTGACAAAAGCAAGGTAAAGACTCGCCTAAAGAATAGAAAAGAAATGAAAAAAAAAAAGAAGAAAAAAAACTTTCAGTGCGATATCTGTTGCCAGTTAGGCAGACACCCTTGACGACCTCTGTACCCAGATAAGATATAGAAGAAAGGAAATACTGTGGACATTTCTATAGTCAGGAGCAGGTAGTTAGACATCGACGTAAGAGATAGTCGAATGAAAATTAAAAAAAAAAAAACTTTCAAAGCAGATGATACAGAACCATACGCTGTGTACACAACGTACACTTAACTGGTGACACGGATCATAGTAGTGGTAGCAGCAGTAGCAGTGACAATAATAGTAGTAGTAGTAGTAGTAGTAGTAGTAGTAGTAGTAGTAGTAGTAGTAGTAGTAGAAGTAGTAGTAGTAGTAGTAGTAGTTGTTGTTGTTGAGTTGTTTTTGGTCGTGATTAGCCTAGATCGAGCTGACCTATGATCAGTGTAACGAGGATAGTGTCCTTGATCATCATCATCATCATCATCATTATCAATCATCATCATCATCATCATCAACATCTACATCATCATCATCATCATCATCATCATCATCATCATCATCATCATCATCATCAATCATCAACATCTTCATCATCATTATCATCATCATCATCATCAATCATCATCATCATCATCATCATTATCAACCATCATCAACATCATCATCATCATCATCATCATCATCATCATCGCCAACATCTTCATCATCCTCATCGTTGTCGTCGTCGTCGTCATTATCATCTCTTCATCATCTTCCTCGTCGTCTCTTTGCCATCATCATTATCGTTATCGTCGTCGTCATCATTATCATCATCATCATCATCATTATAATCTTCGTCGTCGTCGCCGCTGTCGCCAAGACCACCAACACCACTAAAATCACCACCGTCACCATCACCGTCAGTAGCAGTACCACCAAGATTAATGAAATGCGGTAAAATAAAAATAGGTAAAGTTGGAGTTAGCTATTTTCATAGACGATACAATTTCAATTCCTGATTTAAACCATTTGAAAACCATTTTCCATCTTTTAGGCAATTATGTTAATTAAGAAAGAAATGAATACCCTAGCCTCGCACCGTCACACATTTTCACAACAGTCATAGGTTTGCAAGGAATCTACCATTGTATAAAAGTAATTGTCTTTAAAAAAAAAATGAAAGTAAATTGTGATAGAAACCGGAAGTTATAACAGTGACATCCTAAAATTTCATTTAAACCAGTGGTTCCTAACTGGGGTTCATATGGCTCCCGAGGGTCCATACAAGATTTTTAAAGGTCCACATAACAAAACAGTAAATTGGGGATCCACAATAGTATTTTAAGGCCCCTGAAACAATTTCGCTATAGATGTATGTATTGGTATGCATTGTAAGAAACATTTTTCATGGTTCAACCTACACAAATTAATGCGAGAAAAACAAAATAAGAATTTTAATATAAGTTTCTTTAAAACTAGTTTTTAAACATCGAATGGCTATGGGGGTCCACCAGGATAAAATAGTAATGAAAGGGGTCCATAGATAAATTTAAAAAAATTGTTGAGAACCCCTAACTTAAACAATGTATGTAACATGGCCAAGATATTAAACGTACATATATTCCATATGATATGGAAACCACTTTTTACGGTTATCTCTACAGATTTTCTATAGAATTATAGCCAGCACTGATTTGTTACAACGTTTCTTATCCGAATACTTCTATTATAAACTATGCGATCTAAGATGGAAAAATAGTTAATGGGTGTATGTACATATTTCAGAAGTCCTTGCTCCTTCTTCAGCACCACATCCAACCTATTGACCATCCACGAACTCATTGCTTAAGTAGCTACTAAATATAGGGGTGTAACACGATTAGATATACCAATTTTACATTTTAAACACATTCATGGCAGCTGGTGCATACATAGTAATGACTTGTAGGGACATTGTATTTCGTTATGTAACCATAATATGCTATAAAGTATGTTAAACGCTTTATACGCCAATACTGTGTCCTACTGTGTTAGCAGTGCTATTAAATCACTTTTTATGGTTATCTCTACAGATTTTTCTATAGCAATTTTAGCCAGCACTGATTTGTTACGACTTTTCGTATCCGAATACGTCAAATGTAAACAATGAAGTCAAAGGTGGAAAAATAAGTAATGGGTGTACATACATATTTCAGCATCATATTCAACTCATTAACCACCCATGAACTCGTTGCTTAAAGAGCTACCAAGTATAATGTACATAGAGTAAATTGGGGATCCTGAAAGAATTTTGCTTTAGATGTATGTATTGGTATGTATTGCAAGAAACATTTGACGTGGTTCAACCTACACAAATTAATGCGAGAAAAACAAAATAGGAATTTTTAAATAAGTTGACAACAATCGCATTTACGAGAAAATTTAAAAGTCATTGATGCAACATTCATTGATGTACATTGATGCACATTAATGAATAGTTTGTCATGTTCTCTAAATTTGAGAGAACAAGAAGTGATATAAATCACTTCTTCATGCGATATAAATAAATCATCACTTATCTCACATTGTCGCCTAAGTACTTCTTGGCGAGCATCCATTGTCCTTCTATAGTTTATGCATGGATGCTGTCATAGTTTGGATCAACGAAATTGAATGAATGCTTGACTACATCATGAGTATAGAAGTTACTGTGAACCACTTAGGAAGCCCACTCATCGGATATTAAACGTGTCTTATGAAATTCTAGCATGCCACTGTCGTCACTGCCAGTTTCTGTCGCAATTTACTTTCACTTTTTTACAACGATAAACTGCATGTTAACCGGATTCGTATCTTGATAATAATTCTCTTCAAGTGTGAAGGATTTGTCAGATGTTTACGACACTAACATGAGTAACAATTAAATCATTTCAAAATGGCAGGTAATATTTGAAAGAGAACTGACAGCTAATTTTAGAAGAAGTTGTTCTCATTTCTTCAGCTAGGACACCACTCATTTTGTCCAAATCCGCTCTAACTCCTACAAGAATGTACAAGCACACAAAAACAGGACAGCTGACAAGTACAGTGTGTCCTCACAGCACGCTCCCCAACTCTCATGCGATTCGGCATAGCATGTAGTCCTTCAATTGCTCCTTTTACGTGCGTGTCATACGTCAGCACGATCAAAGTTGACCTGGAATATACGTCAACAACTACACCTGTCAATTCAAATTTATGTCGTTTCTCTTTTTTAAGCAGCTATTTTATAGTTGTTCTCAAAGTTTCAACAACAGTCAGGATAACTTGAACAGTTATACCGTAGTATCTTTATTTTACCAAAGCAAATCTCGGTTTTCGTATATTTTTCTTTGTTTCTATTTGCTTTGTTTTTCCAGTTACCCATTTTTATTCTACTTGAACTCACTTCAAATATGAAAAAAAGTGTATGGTTTTACAGTTTGCTTCTGTTCTTTATCATTATCGTAATCAGTTTCCATGTCTCTTTTACATGGTCAGTTTTCACCGAAAATTTCCTTATAGGATTTCCTTTAAACCTGGTTTTCAAATACAGCTTCCGGTTTGTATTTACTTTTAAAAAGAAAGGGATAGAAAACATTTACTTATTCTCACACACACACACTTTCACACACACACACACACACACACATATACACACACACACACACGCATATAGCCCGGTGCTATATAATTTTAAAATTTTTGTTGATATATTATCACACATTCAGGCGTACACACACGCACGCACGCATACACACACACACACACACACACACACACACACACACACACACACACACACACACACACACACACACACACACACACACACATGCACTATATGATTGACGCTTTTATCTACACTACCACAGAGTCGACACTAACTTATCTCGCCAGGTTTTGTCAATTCTTTCTCTAATAAAATTAACCCACTTTGATAAGAGTTTGTGCTTCAAACAGCCTACTGATCTTTTATTGCTATATCCTCTGATTTACCTGATAAACTGCGAGCCAACGTGGGAGCTTCTATGTGGTTACTCCACCCGCAAGAATTAGCAGCCAAATCTTCTTAAAGTCACTCTATATAGTCATTAAAATAATGGAGGGTACATTAGATGATAAATCAGCATAAGAAGAAATAAATTATAAGATGATCACGGTAATAATGCTTTCATAAAAAATCTACATAATCAAGCTTGACTTAGAGCAAAACAACAACAACATCCGGCTAAATTGCTTGTGGAACAATTTCTTTTTTCTCTGTAAAAGTTTCTCTTAGATTATTAAAGTATTTCGTTCTTTCCTGTTCATAAAGGTAAGTTTGAGATTGTCAATAAACATTATGTTTGATTCTTTGGTGACATTTACTTAAGGTGTGCGAGATTAATGTATTCACAAAAGAATTTTGACGGAAATTTTAGAAAATAAATGACATCATATAGTTTGAAGTCATATATTACGGAGGCTCTGGAATGCATCATCTATGATATTACTGGAGTCTGGTGGGGAGTAGTCATTCGGAATCAGGGCCCCTTCAACCATATAACCCAACCGCGTTTGATCAAACTCCAACTTGCATCCCAACATCAGCAGGAAGCCGCTGGTGTACCCTCTATATTAAAACCTTCTCGGCAGATTCGGTGATGGAATCTATGAACCTTCCACAAAACCTCTGGCAGCCTACTAGCTTGTAACGTTACCACCAATTAATACAATTAATTTAAACATATTTAGTGTAGCTACAATGGAGTCTCGGGTTAAAACACCAAGCTAAAGAGAGAAAGAGAACGAGTACGTCATCAACATGTTCATGATTTTGAATATTGTTAGGGCCATTTTCTGACAAAACCAGTATATCAAAACTAAATACTTCTCGTAACAGAATATGCTTAGATATAGTTATTATTATGTTGGTAATTGATAATGTACAACGTTTATTGTTTCGGAATAGTTATATTAGATATATACAATGTTCGTTGCTTACATGTTTATGAACTATAGTTAAATCCGGTATCTGATAAATGAAGGCCTTATCTTCTGGGACATGGGGGTGGGAATCGAAAACTCAGCATGAGATATTGCACAAATAATAGTGATTGGATTCGGTGGGGGGGGGGGATCCTCGAGCAAAAAGAAAACTGTGATAGAAGTCAGAACACAAAACGCTGAGTTACTTACCTTGAGAAAAACTCTCTGAAGGACTCATGGTGCATAAAAGCTCTCGAAATTATATCGTTGACAGACAAGAAGCATCTGCTACGACTGCTGGAACTGCTAGATCACATGATTTCACTCTGCTGTGGGTTCCTCAGTGAGAGATGTTCAGTACCGCAACATCAGTCGAATCCTCAGTCAACGATATATAGAATCTCAGTGTCTATTCAGGCACTGATGTTGCCGATAGCCAGAGGCTTATTAAAAGAATAATTAATAGCGAATGCCACCGTATCAGACGATTCTCGTCTGGCAATGATATAATTTCGAGTGCTTTTATCGACCACGAGTCCTTATTAGAGTTTCTCTCAAAGTAAATATCGCAGTATTCTGTGTTCCAATACAACCTTCACGTTAATTTGGAGATCAAGATTACTTTCGGTATTAATACTGCTTCTGTTGTTAGCAAACATTTTTTTGTGATAGAAGTTGATTAGGTGAATTGAAAAATGTGCGATTAAAAAATAAAAGAGTGGATAGGGAAGTGGTAGGTAAATCAGAAGAGGGTTTTAAAAGGAATTTGCAGCCTCAACTTCCTTTTCAACTGAAACTTGAAAAAAAAAAAAATCGATGAGGCTGGAACAAAGAATAAAGTGTCTGTATTTTTCCTATATTTAAAGATGGCGAGAAGACAGAATCGTTAGCATGCCAGACAAAAATTCTTAGTAGCATTTCGTCCGTCTGAGTTCAAATTCCGCCGATGCCGTCTTTACTTTTCATCCTTTTGGGGTCGATAAAATAAGTACTAGTTACGCACTGGGTCGGTGTAATGGACTAGCTGCCTCCCCACAAGATTTCAAGCTTTGTATTTATACTAGAAATAATTATTTTCTATATTTATGAAATATAAATTGGAACAAACAATAACGCGTATACTTTTGGTCTTTCTAGAACTTTCATGAGTCAGAATTTATTATTTCTGCCATCTACCATGTACGGTTTCGATCCCTTGTGATCGGTCTCTCTATTAGAAGAATGCAATTGTAAAATTTCTTATCGTCTTACAAGAGGATGACAAAATGTCCCTGGCTTTAAGGTTGTTGCGAAAGGCCTGACTGGAGGCTCAACCTTCCGAGTTTTTTACTGGTCTTAGAAAAACTGAAGGACCGCTGCAAAAGTGTGTGGATTTGGGAGGGGAATATGTTGAATAAAATAATAATTAACTGATCCCCCTGTATTTTCTTTTACCCAAAGACAGGAACTTTTCAGCACCCCCTCATACATTTTGCGATATTGATACTTTTTTATCTTTCTTTATAAGAGTATCAAACAGTTCACTTCACGTTGTTTGTCTTGACTGCCTCCGCACTGAATTAAAATCTTGCCAATGTAAAGTTTTTGTATTTCCTCCTTGTCGATAAAAGAAAAGGTTAGTTTAAGACAGCGGAATGGCGGAATTGTAATCACGTTGGACCGGTTGCTTTGCAGTATATGTCTCAGCTCTTTGTGTTTTGAGTTCAAATCCTGAAATTGCACAGGCTGGTTGATTTAACCCATCACTAGGCTTAAGATCAACATCTAGAACCTTACGTGTCTTAAACAGAATCCAGTCTAAAGCAAGTTTCCGAGTTAAGGATACCTTCTTCCTTCCCTCTTACCAGGCAGCCCCGTAACTGGTCATGGACACTGCCTTCCTTCGTGGTGTGCTTCTTAATAGCCGGTAGTAGTAATATGATAGGTGTAGGCCAGTAGTTCTCAAACTGGGGTCAGCGGTACCCTAGGAAACCGCGAAGTGATTTTAGGGGGACCACGAATGGACGCTGAAGTATCGTGAAAACGATGTGGCTTAAGACTGTTAAGTTTTAAAATTTCAAGCCTTTCAATTTTTCTCATACTATCATCCTTTTTTGTTGTTGGCCTCAAAATCTCACGTCACTCCTACACACTCATTTGCTAATCACACTTGTACAACAGGTGTGATTGGCCGATAAAAACTTTCCTGTTCATAACAAACCGCAAGCGTGTAAACCTACGGAAAAGCTAGTAATAAATAATGTGAAACTTGTAAACTTTACGACTTCAACAGTTATACTAATCCCACAATTACGACCTTTATACACCAGCTCAACATGCACGAGCAGTAGGTGACACTTGCAATGCTCTACATCACACAATGCAAAATTAAATTGGATAGGAAAACATTAGTGGACAACACTTCTATACTCCACAGAATTCTTCTCAAAAATATATGAATAATGATAGAAACAATGCAAATAACATAGCAGAATGTTAAATTAACTACATCTACACTAGTCACAGACAATAAGAAAATTTCGAGTGATGTCAAGTAAACCTTACGGTCAAAATTCAACTTCCTGCTGTAATGTAAACACCAATCACATTGACTTTAAATACTATCAAAAGTTAGCAACATACTTCAATATAAGGCGCAGGAGTGGCTGTGTGGTAAGTAGCTTGCTTACCAACCACGTGGTTCTGGGTTCAGTCCCACTGCGTGGCATCTTGGGCAAGTGTCTTCTACTATAGCCTCGGGCCGACCAAAGCCTTGTGAGTGGATTTGGTAGACGGAAATTGAAAGAAGCCTGTCGTATATATGTATATATATATATATATGTATATGTATAT
>NC_068983.1:114531866-114532827 GCF_001194135.2 Octopus bimaculoides
TATATATATCTGTGTGTGTGTGTGTGTGTTTTTGTGTCTGTGTTTGTTCCCCTAGCATTGCTTGACAACCGATGCTGGTGTGTTTATGTCCCCGTCACTTAGCGGTTTGGCAAAAGAGTCCGATAGAATAAGTACTAGGCTTACAAAGAATAAGTCCTGGGGTTGATTTGCTTGACTAAAGGCAGTGCTCCAGCATGGCCGCAGTCAAATGACTGAAACAAGTAAAAGAGTAAAAAGAGTATTACTTCATTCTTAAGATGAGACGAACGTGAGATGAAAGCCAAGAAATGTTGCTGTTGAAAGGTTTTTTTGTTTCATATAAGCTGCAAGGAACTCATTTGAAAATATTAAAAAGAAAGAGATAAAATAGATAACTGTTGTGTTTTCAATACAAGATGTCTGTGAGTGCATGTGTGTATATCTGTGTATGTATTTGTGTCTAAATCTTTCAGCTTATATTTGTGAACGCGTGATCATGACGAGAACGAGACTCCTTGTTTATGAAACGCATGATAAAGAGATATAGGAAAATACAGAGAGTAAGAGAGAGAGAGAGTGGGTGGGAATATGACTGTGTATGAGTATCCGTGTGAATATTCGTGTGTGTTATAGTGTTTGTACTTCTGTCTATGTAAACATATCAAGACACAAAAGTTTCATTCCCGAGTCAGCGTGTGTCTAATAATATTTTTCTTTATGTGAGTATGTATGTGTATTAGTGTTTGAGCGTCCATGTATACATATATACATAGATACATAGATACATAGATACATACATACATACATACATACATACATACAAGCATATATAGACATATATATGTATGTACGTATACATGTTTGTATGTATATGGGAATGTTATATGAGTGTGTGACTGTATATACACGTATGTATACATACATATATTTATATATACATTTATATATATATATATATATATATATATATATATATATATAT
>NC_068983.1:114532837-114533569 GCF_001194135.2 Octopus bimaculoides
ACGCGACGCATCCATTTCCAAGTAAGTTTATCTTCACCTTTTTGATGCAACTCTTTACTCTATAATGTTTCCTTCCTCCATCCTCCTCTAATTCCCTTTTTTGCTCCTTCATCGTTTTCTATCTCTCTCTTTCCCCTCTTTCTCTTCTCTCTCTCTCTAGCGCCTATTTCTCTTTTCTCTCTCTCTCCCCTCTTTCTCTTTTTCTCTCTTTCTCTCATTGCTCACACGTGACCACCGTCCATCTTTCTTTTTCTCACGTGACCACCTTTCTGTTCCTGCATAAACGTTCAAAGGAACGGACGTGTTCTTTTCTCTCTCTCCTATCTTTTCTCTTTTGAAAAAATGTTTCTCCCAGCGTTCACTATTTTCCTCTCGTTCTGGTCTAACGACCCTCCATGCTCATTTTCGTTCGGTTTCCTTGTATGTCTTCACTGCCATGTTTTTGTTCCCAACTTTGACCCTCCATAAATCTTAAATTTTATTTTAGAATTTATGGGAGCAACTGTCTTTGATGAATCGTATTGTCGTTGAATGCTCGAAATGAGGAGTAGATAGACAGTCGACAACTGATGAAGGGTTCTTTCTCTGTGCTTACTTGTCCAGTTTTCCATTTTTTCTCGTTGTTTACGTATTTCATGTTATTTGCACCGCTGGTGATGTCCTGTACCCATATATGCATGTATGTATATAAGTATAAATATATATATATATATATATATATATATATATATA
>NC_068983.1:114534549-114536716 GCF_001194135.2 Octopus bimaculoides
CCTCGGAGGGTAACATTCTAGGTGCAATTCTATGGTCAGTCATGACCGAAGGGGGTCTCACACAATGTAACCTCGCGGACATCGGTGGCGATTTTTTCTTCCTCCGTTTTTCCCTTCTTTGGACTTTCCTTGTTTCTGACGAAGAGCTCCGCTCGAAACGTCATATTCTCTCTCTTTCCTTTCCCGAGCGTCTAGTAACACAATCTGTACCACGTCCTCACGTTGTTTTTTTTTGTTGTTTTTTTTTTGTCCTTTTTCCTTTTTTGAACTTATATATATATATATATATATGGTTGTGTTTTGGGAGAGTCATTACGCCAGTAATAATAACACACGTAGAGGTTCAGTTCTACTTCTTTATTATTAATCAATTCATTAAATATCTAACCAGCCAACTAACTGATCGTTTGCTTAACGCGTTGGTTAAACAATCGGTGATTTGTTAGTTCGTCAAAGTTCATTCGATGCTGTTCGCAGTCCTTTCACCGACCCCTGACTCTCTACTCACTCAAAGGGCTGCTTTCGTCTGTCTGAGAATTCTTTCTAAACCCTTCATTTATATATATGCAAACATACATACATACATACATACATACATACATACATACATACATACATATCCCGTAAGCTAGAGGGTAACAACAGCATTGACAAGAAGACTAGTTCCTACTGGACCTGCGATAGATACGTTATATCCCATCTAGAACGATATGCTTTCTCTATCCAGGAACAGAAGATAACTAAATATCTGATTAACCATAGGGATAAAGATACCACTAAATCTCCACGTTGTGATAAAATAAAAAAATGGCGGCTCTGCTATATCTGTGTAAGATATCGACGACATCACCAGCTTCTCCAAAATGTCGGCGAGATACCACCTGCCCTTGAGGCACGATAACATTGCAAAGACTATTTACAATGCTATCCAAAAGACGGACTGCACTGACGTATACATCAAAAGCGTGTCAGAACCAGTTGGTGTTCACACCTTTATAAATAAGGGATACTGGTGAAACATCCTTATAAAATCATCAATTCGGTGCAAACAGCGAACCTGATATTATTCTGTGGGACAAGGAACAAAAGTCATGCACTGCTGTAGAGCTCTCAGTGATTGTGAATGTACAATCAAAAGTCTAGGAAAAGGAGAACTTCTATGGTGAATTAATGTCGAACTTATAGCTCTTGTACTCTGACTATGAATTCTCATCTGTAGCCGTCATCATAGGTGCATTAGATTATGTACACCAAATTTGCACAAAAATCTAGAAATACCCGGTTTCACAGGAAAAGGACAGAAAAATCTGACGCGGATTCTCCTAATCCAATCTATTAGTGGGCACGATGAGGATTTGTAAGACATTCCAAAAATTCTATATGTGAGACTCTTATTTGAATAGATGCACACATTTGGGTGTATGCATCAACAATTCAACCAATACAGCAACTCAACCACATATTCACAAACACCAGGAACTTTCTCAGCTCTAAAAGTCGTGTTGTTTTGTTAGCGAACGGCTTGAATTCTCTCAAGAACTTAAATAAAACTCACTGAAAAAACATACATACATACATACATACATACATACATACACATACATACGTACGTACATGTGAGTGTGTGTGTATTTATAGATATGTGTGAGTCTATGCATGTACCTATATATATTCACACTTACACACGCACCTATGTGCGTGTGTCTATGTTTACGTTTGGTCCTCCCCCAACCACATGACGTCCGGTGTTGACTAGTTTACGTCCGCGTAAATTAGCAGTACGGCAAAATAGTCCAAGAGGATAATTACCAAGCTTTCAAAAATAAGTACTGATGTCGATTCGTTAGGCTAAAACCCTTCTAAGCAGTGCCCCAGCATGGCCGCCGTCCAGTGAAAGAAACAAAATAAAAGATAAAAGATATGCATACAGGTGCAGGCGTGACTGTATGGTAAGAAGCTTGCATCTCAATCGCATGGTTCCGGCGCGATACCCTGGGCAAGTGTCTATAGCTTCGGCCCGACCAAAGTGGAGTGGATTTGGTAGACAGAAACTGAAAGAAGATCGTCGTACCTATATATATATATATATATATATATATAGGTTCAAAAAAAGGAAAAAGACAAAAAACAACAACGTGAGGACGTGATACAGATTGTGTTACAAGAC
>NC_068983.1:114538256-114539308 GCF_001194135.2 Octopus bimaculoides
CTCCACAGACACGTGTACCGTTAACGTAGTTCTCGAGGATATTCAGCGTGACACAGTGTGACAAGGCTGGCCCTTTGAATTGCAGGTACAGCAGAAACAGGAAGTAAGAGTGAGAGAAAGTTGTGGTGAAAGAGTACAGCAGGGTTCACCACCATCCCCTGCCGGAGCCTCGTGGAGCTTTAGGTGTTTTCACTCAATAAACACTCACAACGCCCGGTCTGGGAATTGAAACCACGATCCTATGACCGCGAGTCCGCTGCCCTAACCACTGGGCCATTGCGCCTCCGCAATAGAATAAGTACTATGACTTAAAAATAAGTCCTTGAAAATAAGTCAATTTGCTCGACTAACACCCCTCAGGGCGGTGCTCTAGCATGGCCATAGTCAAATCACTGAAACAAAAGTATAAAAGAATACAAATGCGCGATTCGCGAGTACATTATTTAGTAAACATTGTACGCGCATGCGTGGCAATAAGCATTTAGTCGCCAGCGAACAGATTATAAAGACTAGCAAGTCCAACCTGTAGGCTAGTATTACCTACCCTAATGCTGACGTTAGAGAGAATAGTTTACCACTCTAAATATAGTATATCATTTCCCTGGCATAACTGTTAACTTTCACAACCATTTGAAGTGCTTCGTTGTGTTCATCTAGCGACAGACGTACATATGGGTAGACAGATAGATAGAACAGAGACGTAGAAGTTTAATAGATAGATAAATAAATAGATAGATAGATAGATAGATAGATAGATAGATAGATAGATAGGCAGGCAGATAGGCAGACGACAGCCAAACAAATGGACAGAGACAGAACTAGACCTTTCGAGAGATAGATTGGTGAGTTGACAGATTAGATAGAAGTATCATTACAAACATGCATACATACATACATACATCATACATTGATACAAATATTTGTATTTGCGCGTACATCTATATCTATATCTCTCTCTATATATATATGCATATATATGTACACGTGTGTGTGTGTGTGTGTGTGTGTGTGTGTGTGTGTGTATGAATATATATGTATATGTATATATATGT
>NC_068983.1:114541563-114544130 GCF_001194135.2 Octopus bimaculoides
TATATATATATATATATACACACAGACAGACAGGCAAACAGATAGATAGATAGATAGATAGATAGATAGATAGATAGATAGATAGATAGATAGATAGATAGATATCTTACAGCTTTCCCCCCTGTTTAGTATCTATTTTTCTCTAGCTTCTTGTCTTTTCCTTTTTTACGCTGATAGAACTGCACAAGTGTTTTCGTGAGAAAGTGATACTGTATAATCAATTTGATTCCAATCTACATAAAGTATATTAAATGTTATTAGCATATGCCCAGAAGTTTTAAACTCTTTCACCGTCGTTGTTTTCATATAAGAAAAACTACTATTGTTTTATATTCCGTACAAGTCAACAAGAAGATATTAACCTCAATATAATTGTTCAATCTGCTAGAAATAGCAACCAAATCTCTAAAACTTACACCCTGTCGTCCTAGAAAAAGATATATTCGTTAATGAGATTTTAGGTAGATTTTGAGTGAAATAAAGACAAAATGGTGACGGCCGATCATGGTCTTTTCAATGAGGTGTTTCCTAGGGCTAAACAGTAGCAATAACAACGGCTGTAGCAACTGCTTGCAGACGATAAAATACAATATATAACACTGACTTTGTAATACAAGGATTTTGCAAGAAAGAACTGTAGGGCTATGTTAGCAACCGAGGTGTTTGGTAGAGTTTATTGAAGTAATTGACTGGGGAGTGTTGGGTTTTGTTGAGCGTCAAGGTGAATGTTAGGAAAAAAAAAAGGTGGAGTTTAGGAAAGAAATGAGACAGGGAGGGGAGAATGAGAACAACAGGAGTTTGTTGAGGTAGGAGGAAGCGGAGAATGCGTAGAAATGAGAAAAAAGTAAAAAGAGGAAAATAATAATAATAATAAAAAGATAAGACAAGGAAATAAGATGAAATAAGAGTAGGAGTAGAAGGTGGATGATGAGGAGGAGGAGATTACGGTGGGAAGGAAAGCGAGAGAAGAAGGAAGAGAGGGAGTATGTAAGAAAAAAGTTTTGAGTTGGTGTGTAAGATAAGTAAGTGGTAGGCAGAGTGATGATGAGTAGAGAGGGGAAAAGAAAGACGGAAATGTGTAAGAAGGTAAACGATAAGCAGAGAGGTGTAGAAAGAGGAAGGGGAGGACTGTAAGTAAAATTGTGACGGTAGGGAAACAGATAGATAGAGAGAGAGAGAGAGAAGAGAGGAGGAGAGAGTATTTGAGAAATAATGATTTCCAAAGAAGAGGGAGAGGAGAAGGAGGAATGTGAGAAGACGCAAACCAGTTGGATGTGATGGGGGAGGGGAAGGAGGAAACAAAAAAGAAGGGGGTAGTGGGAAATTATCAAAAAACAAAAAGAAGTGTAAGAGGAATAAAGAAACGAACTTGTTGCTCGACCAAAAAGGAAAGGGGAAGAAGGAGGAGGTGGAAGAAGAGAAGAAAAATGGCTGCAGTAGAAGACTAGAAGTGATGGGGTTAGTGTTGTTGTTGTTATTGTTGTTGTAATAGTAATGATATATGTCATCGTTTTTTGTTGTTGCTGTTGCTGTTGTTTTTGTTGTTGTTGTTGTTGTGATGACGGTGGGGGTGGGTTAAGTTGGAAATGGAAAAAAGAAAACGAAAGGAACACAAAAAGAAAGAAGAAAAGACCTAAGACGAATTAGTAGTAGTAGTAGTAGTAGTAGTAGTAGTAGTTGCAGCAGCAGCAGTAGTAGTAGTAGCAGTTTTTGTTGGTGGTGTTGTTGTTGTTGTTGTTGTGGCTGTTGTTGGTGTTGGTGGTGTTGGTGGTGATGGGGTAGTGATGAATTTGATGATGAAGAAGAAGAAGAAGAAGAAGAAGAAGAAGAAGAAGAAGAAGAAGAAATGGTAAACGAATTTGCTGGGAATGAGTTAACAGTGAGAGAAAGAAACAAACAATCTGAGTATTCATCACCACCCACTACCTTCTCCGCAATCATCATTACTACTAAAAACCCACAACACCATCTCTACCACCACCATCTTATCAAGTGTACTACTACTACTACTACTACTACTACTACTACTACTACTACTACTACTACTGCTGCTGCTGCTGCTGCTGCTGCTACTACTAGCAATAGTAGTAGAAGTTGTAATATTCTTTTATATGTTTCAGTCATTTGTCTGTAGTCATACTGGAGCACCTCCTTGAACAAATCGACCCTAGGACTTTCCCGAGCGTTAAACTAATACATCCTTTTGTTGTTTACACCACCTGTCCTCCTCTGTTGTTTTTTTTTTTCGTAAATTCTCCCATATATACTCTTTTACTCTTTTACTTGTTTCAGTCTTTTGACTGTGGCCATGCTGGAGCACCACCTTTAGTCGAGCAAATCGACCCCAGGACTTAGCCTAGTACTTATTCTATCGGTCTCTTTTGCCGAACCGACCGCTAAGTTACGGGGACATAAACACACCAGCATCGGTTGTCAAGCGATGTTGGGGGGAGAAACACAGACACACAAACATATACATATATATATATACATATATACGACGGGCTTCTTTCAGTTTCTGTCTACCAAATCCACTCACAAGGTTTTGGTCGGCCCGAGGCTATAGT
>NC_068983.1:114544183-114547525 GCF_001194135.2 Octopus bimaculoides
GACACTTGCCCAAGATGCCACGCAGTGGGACTGAACCCGGGACCATGTGGTTGGTAAGCAAGCTACTTACCACACAGCCGCTCCTACATATATATATATATACGAAGGATTTCTTTCAGTTTCCGTCGACGAAGTCCTTTCGCAAGGCTTTGGTCGGGCCCGCAGTGAGACTGAACCCGAAACCATGTGGTCGGGCACTCCTGCACCTAGTAGTAGTAGTAGTAGTAGTAGTAGCAGTAGTAGTAGTAGTAGTAGTAGTAGTAGTAGTAGTAGTAGTAGTAGAATTCACACGACTACACCCAGTAACAGAAAATAACTTCGTGCCAACAAGGGAACCTATAAGCGGTCTTCCGACAGGCTAGATATAGAAGCCAAATCTCATTCAAATCAGAATCTTACTACTTAAAAACGAAGGGATAATGTATTGAATAATGTAATCCTAAATACGCTGTGACTGAAAAATAAGACTGGATGGTTACGGATAGAACGCTTTTGATTATAGTTTTTTCTTTTCTTTTTCTTTAACTGGCCCTGATAAACAGTAACAACATCAAACATATTATCACAAACCTCAATAGCAGTGTCCTCACACCACCATTGTCATAAACACTGTAAGGCGGCAGAATCGTTATCATGCCGGACGAAGTGTTTAGCGGTATTTCGTCTGTCTTCGCGTTCTGACTTCAAATGCCGCTAGGGTCGACTTTGCGTTTCGAGGTCGATAGACTAAGTGTTT
Organism: Octopus bimaculoides; assembly: GCF_001194135.2. Lineage (NCBI taxonomy): Eukaryota > Metazoa > Mollusca > Cephalopoda > Octopoda > Octopodidae > Octopus > Octopus bimaculoides. The sequence goes on from NC_068983.1 coordinate 114,544,920, forward strand.
TTTTTTTCTCCACAACATCACACCTTCATAGCAATTAGACTGGAAGATTATAGCCGATTTTCAAATTGCTTTACTTCTTTTTAAAAAATGTATATCTTGCGAAGGAAAAAAACTAGATCCAGTACCAGTTACGCACTGGGGTCGATGTAATCGACTCGTTCCTTCCCCCAAAAATTCAGGCCTTGTGCCTATAGTAGAAAGGATTATCATAATCACTTGTCCGAAAATCGATGGAATTGTCACGGCTGGAATAGCTTTGTTTCTTAAGCAAGCACGATCAGGATTGACCGACGACTAAACAGCAACATACTTAATGCGTTGTCCGGTTGAACACCACCTACTGCCCTTGGATGACTTAAGCGGGCTTCACTCTACTGCACATTTCGAATAAAGTCTTCAGTTTATGGATAATATCCTTCTATTCTTCAAATCGTCTCAGAGACTTTGAAAAATAAAAGGTCATGGATGATGCTAGTCCCACTGCGTAGCGCTTTGTGCGAGTCTTCTCCGTTATAGCTCTGGGTCAATCAATGCTTTGTGAATACCTTTAATACATGAAAACTGTGAGGAAGCCCGTTTGGTATATGTGTGAGTGTTTGTGTTTCCCCATCACCATCTAACAACCGATATTGGTTTGCCTACGTCACCGTAATTTAGAATAAGTATCAAGCTTAAGAGTGGAGGCGCAATGGCACAGTGGTTAGGGCAGCGGACTCGCGGTCACAGGATCGTGGTTTCGATTCCCAGACCGGGCGTAGTGAGTGTTTATTGAGCGAAAACACCTAAAGCTCCACGAGGCTCCGGCAGGGGATGGGGGCGAACCCTGGTGTACTTTTCCACCACAACTTTCTCTCACTCTTACTTCCTGTTTCTGTTGTGCCTGTAATTCAAAGGGTCAGCCTTGTCACACTGTGTCACGCTGAATATCCCCGAGAACTACGTTAAGGGTACACGTGTCTGTGGAGTGCTCAGCCACTTGCACGTTAATTTCACGAGCAGGCTGTTCCATTGATGGGATCAACTGGAACCCTCGACGTCGTAAGCGACGGAGTGCCAACAACAACAACAAGCTTAAGAATAAGTACTGGGGTCGATTTATTATTTATAATTTAAGTGACCGCAAAAAAATTATGGGAATCTCACAGTTGAAATGTCTTCCATTTTAAGTCTGTTTTATTAAGGTTATTCCGAGGCTAAGCAATAGCAACAAAAATTACTCAAACGATTTGTTAGAAATAGCTGCCAAATCTATATCAAATTGGATCCTACCGGAACACATTGGATAATGTAAGTCAGTGGGAACTGCACCATTCAACAACTAACTCTTGCTATCACCACCATCATCTTACCATTTATATCAGTGATTCTGAACCGTTTTATTGCCTTTTGATTCCTATTTTATTCTGGTGGACCCTCGTAGCCATTCGCTGATTTAAAAATCCGGTTACACTCTTATAACTAAATATTCTTAGGAATTGTATTAAAAAAATTGTTAAAATATTTAGAGTATTGTAAAAGTATAACCAATTTATTGCCCATAAATTTTAACAACGAAATGTTATATGGGCCCCCCCAAATGATCACGTGGACTCCGGTTGAGAACCACTGATCTACATTACGAATCCACCTCAACACTGACGCCGACAATAAATTAAACAAAACTAACACACACACACACACACACTTTGCAACAGTCATCATCATCACTTTCAACATAGCGCCATCACAGTCACCGCTATCAATTCTAGTTCTATTACCATTGTTTATATACCGTCTTTGATATCGCCATTATCACACCACTTCTATGAACTCAACATCAGCATTAGCATCTACAGCCGATGCATCACAAAAAATCATCACCAACAGCAGACAGCACAACAGCAATAAGAGTAACAATAAAACTATCATTATCTCATCATTTTCCAGCAGCATCAGTTACTCAATCGCCACCACCACTACCCTACCACTACGACCATAACTAAGAACACTGTCACCATCCTCTCATCACTACCACCATCACCAACATAACTATCATTATCTCACGAACACAGCTGATACAGCATTCATCGCCACAAAAAAAACCGTACCAGTAAAGGCAGCAACACATTCTCAAACAGGAAATAAATGCCTTTTCAAGACATTATTTTCATACTGTCGATTAGTTTCTTTTGCTGTCGGCTGCTTCTTACAAACAGGTGAGAGGAAATTTTCACCTTTAGTTACGGTTGTTAGAGTTCCGTCACAACATGAATGTCATTCTGGGACAAACTGGGACAAAGTTTCGGCTGTAACAGCCATTGCTACCGCTGCTATTATTACTAAGAATCAGAAAAACAACAGCAACACCATCGATAGAATCAACGGATCTAGTCTTTTTTCATTAGCAAAATGAGCCCCTTTTAATTTTGCTCAAATTGCTTTCAATTTTGGTGTATCGATACTACTCTGAATTTTGATTATGATCAATCAATTACTTTATCTCGTAAATTAAAGATTCTGATGTTATTTGGAATTAAAGCTTGGAAATCTTAGCCAATTAACAGACAGCGAGGCATTAACAGCTTGTTACCATGAAAACCGCATATATATATATATATATATATATA
>NC_068983.1:114547842-114548755 GCF_001194135.2 Octopus bimaculoides
GGTAGGTAGATACATATACTAGTTATATATACTTAAATATTTATTTGTGTGTGTGTGTGTGTGTGTGTGTGTGTGTGTGTGTGTGTGTGTGTGTATAGGTGTGTGTATGTACTAGGTGACTCAAAAGCCTCTTTGGTATTAAACACTATCGAGTCCTAAAGAAAAACAAATTGTATTTAATTACATTCAGAGAAATATATACATGCATACATATATACATACGTACATACATACATACGTACATACATACATACATACATACATACATACATACATACATATACACACGAATAGCCAGATTAATACCTCCCACTTTGAAGGATATGCATTTGCAATCCAGGAACAGGAAATATCAAGCAACTACGTGGATGCACAAAAGGGATAGAGATGCGGGAAAAGCCGTATAATGTGACAAGCGATACAGACTTTGTTGAGTTCACACTGAAGATATCACGCACATCATAAGCAGTTGTCCGAAAATGTCATCGCGGTTTTATCTACCGATGAGATACGACCTTGTAGCTAGGACACTCGATAATGAAATCCGTCGGAAGCACAAAGAAATAAAAACCCACAATATGGTAGAAGCCATAGCTACTGATAATAAAAAAGAATACTGGTGGAACGTACCAGTGAAAACCTCAGTAAAATGTAAGCACAATACACCTGATATAATGATTTGGGATAGAGAAGAGAAACTGTGCACAGTTGTGGAAATCGGCTGCGCAGCGGATGTCAACATAAAGCTGAAGATCAGTGAAAAAGAGAATACCTACATATAAATCTACAGTTACTCTATCCAGACTACGAGTTCAGGTTTATATCTGTAATTATTGGGACCTTGGGATATGTAAGACACTGCCTAAATACCAATCTTGAGAAATTAGGCTTCTCAAAACCAGAAAGGAGAAAG
>NC_068983.1:114548765-114549520 GCF_001194135.2 Octopus bimaculoides
ATACCAATCTTGAGAAATTAGGCTTCTCAAAACCAGAAAGGAGAAAGCTAATTCGAAGACTACAGATCCAACCATTACTGGAACGGTAAAAATCTGTAAAACGTTCCAGAAGTTTATCATTTAAATATATATGAGCATGTCTGTCTAGACATGCAACTACATGCTTGAGAATACATACATAATACATACAAATCTGCACATACATACATACATACATACATACATACATACATACATACAAACAAGCAAAAATACCCTGTTGTTGGTGTTGAAATTCCAATGAAGGAATCTTGGATCTAGGTGAGAAACCGGTTCTTTCTCTATTGGCAAGAAATCTTGAAATAAACTGAATAATGACATACATACATACATACATACATACATACAAAACCGATTATAACAGTGACTCGATCAATTCCCAGCGATGTCTGAAGAAGGAATTTTTATATTCCGAAATATATTATATCAGACTATGAATAAGTAAATTATAACAATTATTATAGTCCACTCAGCATTGTTGTGCCATTCAAGACACGTTATATTTCACAAAAAATACACAATGCTTCAAAGGAACTACAATACTCTCCTATGCATAGATAGATAGATAGATAGATAGATAACTTTCTTTTATTAGCCACACAGGGCTGCACACAGAGGGGACAAATACAACTGTAGAGCTTTTCTTTAAGAAAAAAAAAAAATCCGATCAAAAGGGATCGGTAGGGGCAAAAAAAAAATGGGGGTATCGTATATCA
>NC_068983.1:114552090-114556301 GCF_001194135.2 Octopus bimaculoides
ACTAGGTCTCCCTCTATTCTATTTCGGTCTAACGCTAGGGCCTTACTGTACCTAACCGATTCTGACTTGATTGCTTTTTTGAGGGCATACCACCATCTGTTGTTGATGATGGCACCCGTTAATGCTCTCTTAACTAAAGTGCTAATCCGGTCCCTGTAAGCCTGGCGTGCAGTGAACGACGCGTTCAGCTTCCAGTAACCGGGACCCTGTCTATGTGTCTTATCTAAGTCAAGCGTACAAGTGACAAATTTGTGGTCTGTGTAGCTGACTATGTGGGATTGTGGACAACCTACTCTATCCTTACCCAGATTGGTTTCGGCCATGACTAGATATGACTAGCACCACCTGGAAAAGTCTTTTAGTTAATTATTTCGGGACACCACAGACCACTCGAGTAGAGAGTTGTTAAGACGTATCCAGGTTTAGGTGGTTTATCCGGTATTTCCTGGAGGAATTTGTCCAGGTACCGTTTCAAAGTTGTGGGGTCTTTTTCTACTTTAATTTCCTTTAGGATAACATTGAAAATCAATGCACTAGGACATATAGTATTCAGTTAGGACAGTAATCCACGGCATTCATAGATTAGGATCGGGCCTCTAGCAATGTGGGAGGCCCTCGAGCAACTGTCCAGTGTGTTCGTGCTATAAAACGGCAATGTAAAGAATATTATTTTACTTTTCAAGTATTGTACTGAAACATTTCTCACGAACTCCAAGTAGATAACCTTTGTTATAGTTGTACCGAACAATGTAGATTATAATAGATGTCATGTTGTGTAGCCCTACTCAAACAGTAATTGTCGGCGATTGAAAGCAAGAAGACTTCCGTAACCCATACGCAAGTTTCTCAGTATCATTTGCTATAGAATCACTGGTGTGTTCACACATTACCAAGTCTCACACATTTATATTCGTTACATCATTTCTGAACCATTAACAAATGAAAAAAATTCCGCTAATATTTTATAGGCGTTGGTGCGGTTGTGTGATTAAGATGCTAGCTTCCCAATCATATGGCCTTCGGCCCAGACCTACTGTGCATCACCTTAGGCGAATGTCTTCTATTACAACTCTGAGCCGACAAAGCTTTGGGTGTGGGTTTGGTAGACGGAAATTGAAAGAAGCCCATCATACATGAGTGTGTGTGTGTGTGTGTGCGTGCGCTCTGTGCGTATGCGTGTATCTTTGTGTTTGTGTTTGTCCACCGCCACTGCTTAATAACCAATACTGGTTTGTTTACGATCCTGTGACTTAGCGGTTCGGCAGTAGAATAAGTAGTAGGCTTTAAAAATAAAATAAGTACTGGGGTCGATTTGGTCGACTAAAATCCACCAGGGTGGTGCCCCAGCATGGCCGCAATCCAATGACTGAAACAAGTAAAATATAAAAGATAAAAGTTTAGATTCCCCTAAATTTTAGACACCTTGGAATTTAGATAGCACCTTTGATGTCTGGTATATTAAACTATGTGATTTTTGTTGAAAATGAACGTTTGCAGATGGTTGTTTCAGTGATACTGAACTGCCTATCAGATATTCCAAAGGAGTTTTTAGGTTTGAAAGTTTTTGAGAATGATGACATCGCTTGAAGTGGGTTCCGATATATTTCTTGTTTCCATATTCTCTGTACTCGTTACGATTCAGTTGTTATATCCTGCCATTTTGAAGATAATGGAAAATATCTTTTGATGACATCCTCCCCCCTGAAATATATAAAACAATATGTGACGGCATGCATTGATGTATGCATACTGTATATATATAAATGCACGCGCGCATGTGTGTATCAAACGATATTCACAAAATAGTTTGTTGTTGTTGGCACTCCGTCGCTTACGACGTTGAAGGTTCCAGTTGATCCGATCAACGGTACAGCCTGCTCGTGAAATTAACGTGCAAGTGGCTGAGCACTCCACAGACACGTGTACCCTTAACGTAGTTCTCGGGGATATTCAGCGTGACACAGTGTGACAAGGCTGGCCCCTTTGAAATACAGGCACAAGAGAAACAGGAAGAAAGAGTGAGAGAAAGTTGTGGTGAAAGAGTACAGCAGGGTTCGCCATCATCCCCTACCGGAGCCTCGTGGGGCTTTAGGTGTTTTCGCTCAATAAACACTCACAACGCCCGGTCTGGGAATCGAAACAGGATCCTATGACCGCGAGTCCGCTGCCCTGACCACTGGGCCATTGCGCCTCCACATCACAAAATAGTAAAAGTAGGTTTTAAAAGATGTATGAAAAGACGTCGATGGCTGCCGAACAATTGAAGAAAATCTTGAAGCAGCAACAGTCCCAGTACGAAGTGGCTCAAATGCGACTGATCAAAACATTGAGTAAGCAAATAACAGCTCAGTGATCAAGTCACAGATTCAGTGTCCATCGACACAATTACAAACAGCAAGCATCACGGAGTTCTGTTATGATCCTGATACAAGTACATTTTTCGTCTGGTGGTTCAAAGGATACGAAGGTATTTTAAAAATCTGAACTGAAGCACATAGGAGATGCATTGAAAGTAAGGTTACTCATAAAAAAAAAAACTTGACCTCTAAGATATTGTAACACCTCTCTGTGACATTCGTCGGTCTCGAAAGACCATGGATCTGCTTGTAGAGAATTTTGTCAGCTGAAAGTGGCAGTGCAGCGTTCGCTGTGGCTGTACAGACCCACACAGGAATGGCAGGCTTACATGCAGTGATTGCGACTAACACATACTCACACATACAAATACACATACAAATAAAAATACACAAGCACACACACGAAACCTGTTGTGAATACATGACAGGGTGGACGATAAAGCAAATGTTAAGCTTGCCGTGTGGGCCTAAGTGGACATGGTACGCACTTAACTAATTAAATAGAGCAGAAACGAACGATGATTAGAATAGCTGGAAGAAGAAAATAGGGCCGTGGGTGGGAGAGGAAATGTGTTGTTACCACATGTTCACTCTGTCTGTCTGCCCACAAACTTCTTCCCACTAACCACGATTTGCTCACTCACACATAGACTCACTCACTCACTCCTACCATCTATTAATATCCCCTCATTAAAGGCGGCGGCGGTCGGGCAGCGTTGTTATCGCGCCGAACAAAAATACTTAGCGGCATTTCTTCTGAGTTTTACATTCTGAGTTCAAATCCCGCCGAGGTCGACTTTGCCCTTTCATACCATTCGAGAGCCGATAAAAGCACTGGGATGGATGTAATCAACAAACCCCCGCCTACCCAAAACTTCAAACTCCGTGCCTATAAGTAGCTAGAATTATTCTCTTACTGCACATATTCTTAATATATTATTTGCCCGCTCGTTCATCGTTTGCTCTTTCACTCATACTCATTCTTTCTGTCTCCATCGTCTTTTCTTCTTCTTCTTCTTCTTCTTCTTCTTCTTCTTCTTCTTCTTCTTCTTCTTCTTCTTCTTCTTCTTCTTCTTCTTCTTCTTCCCTTCACCCTCTCCCTCGCCTCTCTCTCTCTCTCTCTCTCTCTCTCTGGATGTTTTCACTCTAATATTCACCCCCTCACTTATATGCTGACTCATTATCCTCACCTCTCGCTTGCTTTCACTCGTTTTCTCTTTGCTGTCTTTTCCTTCACTCACATCCACTGTGACACTTAGTAACTTATTCCCATTCACATACAGACTTATTCACTCACAGACTATATTCGAATGGATCACTCATAATTTTCATCCTTCACTCAACTCAACTTCATTTACTCACTTACTCACCTGCACACACACTTACTCAAACTTTACTAATATACTCCCTCTTAACTTATTCACGTTTACTCACACACATGAATACATACATACTTACATGGATTCATACATACAAAGAGACTTACACACACACACACACATGCACGCACACACTCATGTATATACACTCATTCACGGTCATTCACACAAAAAGCACACATCCACGTTCACTTACGTGTGTGCGTATTTACACATTTACATATAATCACACACATACACACATATTCACATATATACAAACACAAACCTATACAGAAGCGTACGCACATTTATGTCTCACTCACTCACTCACTCACTCGTTCACTCACTAACTCGCTCGCTCACTCACTCACTAGCTCGATCTCTCACTCAGTCAGTCAGCACCCCCATTTCCTCGACAGCAGTAGTAAAAATCTGAAAGTGTGTCACTAGGCCAGTTCACACGCTTCTCACTACTAGTTGCGCCGGTCTGAGG
>NC_068983.1:114556974-114562105 GCF_001194135.2 Octopus bimaculoides
ATATATATATATATACATACACTCTCACAAATGGTATTATATTGTCACATGCAGAAACACGCTAATATAAAAGGCGAATGTGCAACTACAGATCGAAAGCAATTACCCACACATACTGTCAAACGTAGCGACATATACACGGGTTCTAACCTTACCTTATATATATATTTTTTATATATAGTAATAGTAAGACAACAGGATAACACTGTTAGTAGGAATGGATTAGTAAGGTAAAGGAGGTGGGGGTGAAATACTGTAACTGAATAAATTAAGAGAAGTTAAAAGGATTTAAAAGCAAGATGTGAAAAGGTGAAACAATTTATTTATTACTCTCTTTTACTCTTTTACTTGTTTCAGTCTTTTGACTGTGGCCATGCTGGAGCACCGCCTTTAGTCGAGCAAATCGACCCCCAGGACTTATTCTTTGGAAGCCTAGTACTTATTCTATCGGTCTCTTTTGCCGAACCGCTAAGTTACGGGGACATAAACACACCGCCATCGGTTGTCAAGCGATGTTGTCGGGACAAACACAGACACACTAACACACAAACATACATATATATACATATATACGACAGGTTTCTTTCAGTTTCCATCTACCAAATCCACTCACAAGGCTTTGGTCGGCCCGAGGCTATAGTAGAAGACACTTGCCCAAGGTGCCACGCAGTGGGACTGAACCCGGAACCATGTGGTTGGTAAGCAAGCTACTTACCACACAGCCACTTTTTTTAGAAAATCTGAAAGAATCTCCAAAATTCGTGCGCGGATGTGGTTGTATGGCTAGGAGCTCGCTTCTCAACCACATGGGTCTGGGTTCAGTCCCACTGCGTGGCACCTTAGGCAAGTGTCTTCTACTATAGCCTCGGGCCGATCAAAGCCTTGTGAGTGGATTTGGTGGACAGAAACTGAAAGATGTATGTGTGTGTCTTTGTGTCTGTGTTTGTACCCCACCAAAACCACCACAACCACCACCACCGTTTGACAACCGGTGCTGATGTGTTTACGTACCCGTAAGATAGCGGTTCGACAAAACAACCGTTAGAATAAGTACCAGGCCTTAAAAAACGTACTGGGGTCGATTCTTTCATCTAAAAGCCTTCAAGCCAATGTTCCAGCATGGCCGCAGTCTAATGAATGAATCAAGTAAAAGATAAAAGATAACACCCAAAAATGTCTTTTAAAGCTTAAAAACCTCACCTTCACCTTTTCACCTGTCTTGTCTTGTTCTTAATTGCTTCTAATTTCTTTTAACTTTTCTTAACTAATTCAGTTAAAGTATCTCATCTTCCTACGAACGGCGTTACCCTGTTGCCTTATACTATAACCATGTTGCCTTAGATACACCAGCACATTATATTTCATATATGTACACACAGACTTAGCTGTGTGGTAAGAAGTTTGCTTCTCAGCCACACGTTTCCTGGTTCAGTATCAGTGCGTGGCACCAAGGGCAAGTGTACCTACGTGCGTGTGTCAGTCTGCCTGTCTATCCGTGAGTGGATTTGGTAGACGGAAACTGAAAGAAGCTCGTAGTATATATGTATATATATGTATGTATGTGTGTATGTTTGTGTGTCTGTGTTTGTCCCCCTAGCATCGCTTGACAATCGATGGTGGTGTGTTTATGTCCCAGTAACTTAACAGTTCGGTAAAAGAGACCGATAGAATAAGTACTAGGCTTCCAAAGAATAAGTCCTGGGGTCGATTTGCTCGACTAAAAGGTGGTGCTCCAGCATGGCCGCAGTCAAATGACTGAAACAAGTAAAAGTGAGTAATATATTTATTACAACTATACGAATAAGAAATTTCTTATATTTCCTTTTATTGTAATTTACAAAATATTCTATTTTGAAAATTAATATTCATTTTACTAATTTGTGCATACACCATAAAATTTTAAAAAGAAACTAAATCATAATTGTTGTACCAACGTAATAAAATAACCCGATATTACTCGAAGTGGATTGTCAATATGGCCGCAAACATTCTAGTTAATTCATGTATTTGATTTGTTCAGTCAGATTTAACGTTGCTCTTTTACTCATAAATGTGCGCGTGTCCTCGTGTTAAAAAAAAGTAGTATTGTACCGATATCTTAAATTAAATAGAGAGAGCTCACATACGTATCGCATATGAGAAATGTTGAGCGACAATTCTTGCGGCTCTTTACGTTCTGAGTTCATATTCTGCCAAGGTTGATTTTGCTTGTCTTCCTTTCAGGTCATTAAAATAAATAATCAATAAATAATATAAATCAGCTAGCCAGCCGCCTTCCGTACAAAATTTCAGGTCCTTTGCCTATACTAGCGAGGATTAGTGCAATTATAGCGCACTGTACAGAAATATTCAGTACAGATTTCTAATACAAGTATAGGGTCACAAATTTAGGATTAGATTGGTCCTAGCACATCACCTGCTATTTATTTTATCGATATTTGAAGATGAAAAGTAAGCATATCATTTGCAGAATTTGAACTCAGAACGTAAAGGTAGTTGCCTAAAAATTGCAAAGCATTTTGTATAGCACTCTGCCGATTTTGCCAAATCTATAAATTACATAGGAACAGACATGTTATTACAGATGCCATATGTAGCAGCATGTTCTGTCAAACTAAACAATAGCTTATGTTCTCCCATTTTAAAAGGCAGTGCAATCATACAAGCAAATACATATATACTTATATAGAAATAAAGATATCATATGTAACGTATTATATATAAATTCAAATGGCGTTTAAAATTTACGACTGCTGTTTCGGTAGAATTTTATTTATGTAATGCAATGACAAAAGATTACCTTACAGTATTTACTAATACCATGAGCTGCAGGAATTCTGCCCTCTTCAGTGATAGCGACGCTTATATCACCGTCCCTAGTACTTGTAACCATAACACATGTGACTGCGGTGATGTCCTTTCCCAGTTCCATACTAATAACGATAACACCTCTGGTTATATGAACCAACATAGAAAAGGGATTAATTTTAAGCCCACCGCTAGTGAGAAAACCTGTAATTGATGGGTCTCTCAACTGTCCGTTAGATGTACTTTGTTTATGCTTGAATGTCGCACATAAACGCCGGGTAATAGCCCCGCGTTCCCTCCGGGCTAGGGGCTGCATTGGCGACACAGTTAATTTCAAGCACCGCTACCGAGCCTACTTGAAATGATTCTCAAATAGAGACTCCAAAGTCTTTACTTCCCTAGCTACATATATACATCACATCAAGTCCCACGACATTTTCTGTACCTTATCCTGGCCCGTAGTTAGTAGGGCTTCATTGTATAAGACTAACCGTCGTGTTTGTAAGTATTATTGCAGGGAATCGCTCGCTATTCTTCACCATCATAAAACTTCGTTACTCAATAGATTCTCTGGCATAATCTTCTCGTGTAAGCACAAATTTTCTTCCACATTTTCTTATTACGTAAAGTCTTTATGATTTCTCCCAATAGCGGATATAGCCCTTTATATATTTTAGCAATGTTAATACCATTTCCTTTCTCCTTTTCTCTTTGTATCATATTCTTTTTATCTAAACATACTACTTCCTCCGCTATCCCCCAGTCCTATTCCTTTCCTTCATTACTTATCTCTTTCTGTCTCTATGTCTAGTCAGCTGCTGTTTCAAACTGATTTATTGTCTGCTTAGGTAACCTACCTTAACCACCAGTGACTCATGCTTTCACCAGACTATCTTTAAATTTATCTTTTCCTCTTCTCACTGTTTCTTCTATTCTACCGTTGTTCCTTTCATCATACGTCGTAGAAATCCTCCTCCATCTCTCTGCCTTTCGTTTCTTCTATTCTACCTCTGCTCCGTCCTTCCTATGTCGTAGAAATCATCCTCTCTCACCCTGTTTTTCATTTATATTCTTCCGGCTGTCTTCTATCAACCGTTTACATTTACTACCACTACTATATCTACTATATGTACTGTTTTTGGCAATCTTCTCTTGCTGTGGAGAGCCGGACGTATAGTAATATTTCCATGTGACTGGTTACAGGTTGCGCACCCATGACTCTTTTGAATATTTCATCTGCAAATTATGACTATTATGATTATTACGTAACTCTGAGTTTCATAAAAGAGCTGTCGAGTTAAGAAATACATGGCTTCTTCATATTTTATGTATTTTTTGTGTCCCAAGCAGGTATACCTGTATATGTGTGTGCATGTATGTGTATGTGTGTGTGTGTGCGCGCGTGTATATGTGTGAGAATGTGTGCGTGTGCATGCGTGCGTGCGTATGTGCGTGTGTGTGTGTGTGTGATGGTGTGTGTGTGATGGTGTGTGTGTGATGGTGTGTGTGTGATGGTGTGTGTGTGATGGTGTGTGTGTTTGTATGTGGATATGTGTAGATATATGTGTATAAACATATATATGTCAAGGCTAATTGTGTTTACCTGCATTACTACCTCTATATCTATGTGTATGTATATATATATACACATATATACATACATACATACATACATACGTACGTACATTTATGTATACGTATGTGTATGGATGGATGTGTGTATGTACGCATGTTTTATGACTGTATACATGTGTGTGTGTTTATGTTTGCATGTGAATGTCTATTTAGATATAAACATGTTTGATGTCGAAATACACACACACATACACAAACTGGTTCATACCCATTGTTGTAAAAAAGATTTTTTAAAGAAACTTTCATACAGGCATAAAAATACATTTCTATGCGTGTATGTACCTGCATGATATCTGTGATTATATACACAAACACATACTCACTCACTCTCACACACACACACTCACACATGCACACACATATATGTATGAATGCATTATGTATGTATATGTATTTGTGCGTACATATGTATGTGCACGTATGTGTGCCTATGTGTGTACGCGTGTGCGTGTTATATTTGTGTGTGTGTGTGAGTGAGTAAGTACGACCTGCTCTTTTCAAAGGTTAAGCAGCATAAACTATAGGTCAAATATAGTTCGCTGACACAAACAAACGATATTGAAAAGCCTTATTATTTTTTTCTTTTCATCAAAATTTTCAAAAGTCCATTGGGATACAATGATATCCCACCTTCATGCCTGTGTGTGTGTGTGTGTGTGTGTGTGTGTGTGTGTGTGTGTGTGTGTGT
>NC_068983.1:114563849-114564307 GCF_001194135.2 Octopus bimaculoides
AAAAAAAAAAAAAAAAAAAAAAAAAAGCAACTGACCAATGTAAAAAGAATGGGTAGCTTGAAAAGCAGAAAGATCATGTGTGCCTTTTGGAAAGGAACAGAAATTGATGGTGAAAGTGTGTGAAAGAAAGATAAAGAGTGAGAGCGAGGAAAGGCCGTACAGAGATAAAACAAAGTACAGATAGACAAAACATAAAAACTGAACAGACAAGAAGTTAGAGAAAAATAGATACTAAAAAGGAGAGAAGATCGTAAGATAAAACGAGAGAATAAATAGCTAAGGCAAGATACGTTTCCCACATCTGTATTCTGTAACTGGTTCTTGAAGATTTTGTTGAATTGGTCTGTTGTCCGATACGCTTCTTTTGCAAAAGAACATTATTTTACCACTTTAGAGCCCAATAGAGCAGCAGGTTTGGACTTCAACGGCCCTCAGCAAAAAAAAAAAAAAAAAAAAAA
>NC_068983.1:114564418-114566132 GCF_001194135.2 Octopus bimaculoides
AGAGAGAGAGAGAGAGAGAGAGAGAGAGAGAGAGAGAGAGAGACAGACAGAGCTGTGAAGATCAAATAAACTAATAGTCACACCATTAGCGCTATCCTAGAATGTCCACAACCTTTGGCTGAAAGAAATAACAGTAGAGGTAAAAGTTAAATTTAAACGCTAAAATAACTTATGTTGGCAGGTGACGAAACGTCCGGTAATAAAACATCTGATCACTGACTCTAACCAGTAAACACAAGCTAATTTAGTTTAAAAAGCTTTTATTAATAATAATAATAATAGAATTTCAGGTATTTGCAAGAAATTTCGAAATTAATTCAAAATTTCTATCCCCACATTTCAGTTTAATGACATTTCAAATATTGATCATTTCGGTTTTGTAATATAAACATGAAATAGATATTATATTTATTAATTATTTCATTGTTCAGCACGCACTCATAGGGTAAAGCGTTGTCAAGATTATAACTACTCTTAACTTCTTATGCCAGTGCTGCGTTGAAGTAGTATAAATCAATAAAAGCAGCAGAATAGGCGGAAGTATGTTTCTCCCTGACATTGTAACAGCAAACAATGGCCGACATAGTTTAAGTCCTCCAATCCTTTTTGTCATTGGTATCTCACTGGCAAGATCCTGGATACGTCGTTAAGCAGCATCTAGTTCAGCTAGATCCACCAGGCGATCTAGCTGAATACCATTACACTACAATACAATAGATAGGGCTGGAATCCTCAATAGATCTTCCCTGCATACTTCAGGGTAGGATTACCTACATCAGGATGCACTGGTGGTTTTAGCAACCGCCCGAAGCTCTCTATTTCCGCTATTAAAAAACTGAAAGTGTTCAAGTTGCTCCGTGGCCTTCGACTTCATACGTGAACTATTATTAAGCTCATTCATTTATACAGTTGATGCAGTTTTTATGATATTGAAAAATATAGACGAAAAAGGAAAACGCGAGAAATTTTTCCATGCACGAAATGGAAGCGGCAGTAAGTAACGTATCTCGACTATAGTTCAGCATTAGAATAACAGTTACAATATCTTTGGATAGATCATAGCTGCACTTAGTCGCCCTGCTAAATATGCATATATTAACCTTGAGGAACTGATTTTCTCACGGAATCGACAGAGATGGTTAACCCAAATTCGGCGAAGACAGTCCATCAACAGGACAGTGGAAATCTACAGAAATTTTTACAAAGCTTTAACATTTGACAATTACTGCTGTCTGACATCCAGTAAAATAGACTTATACTTTTGTTCAGACCGACTACAGACATTAAAAAAGTGTTAAGAATAAAGAGCAGACATAAATACATATATAATTAGATAGGTAGGTAGACATAAATATATACATATGGAGATACATCCCTTATCACGTACACACATGAATGTAGTGGTTGTACGTGTCTATGTGTGTCAGAGAGAGAGAGAAAAGGTTTTGTGTGTGTGTGTGTGGTGAGAGATAAAGGGGTGGTTAGGGGTGGGTGAGAGAGACAGAAATGCATACGAAAGTCTGAGAGATTCGAGCAGGAGAAAGATTGTGTGAATATACATATGTAAATGTGTGTTTATATCAACATGCAGAAACAGGTACGCGCGCACCCCCCCCCCCTACACACATATACACGCGCGATCGCGCTCACACATATAACATACACATATGCAGACAGACAGGCACACGTATGTTGACAGACAGACAGTCAGACA
>NC_068983.1:114566142-114567916 GCF_001194135.2 Octopus bimaculoides
CAGGCACACGTATGTTGACAGACAGACAGGCACACGTATGTTGACAGACAGACAGGCACACGTATGTTGACAGACAGACAGTCAGACAAACTGACAGTTAGACAGACAGACAGACAGACAGACAGACAGCTAGCTAGCTAGATAGATAGATCTCATCAGTCGTATCAGTGAAAGTAACTTCCGACAGTATGTAATAAGGATATATATATGTGTATTTATGTATGCGTGTGTGTATGTATAGAGAAAAAGTGAGAGAGAGAGAGAGAGAGAGAGAGAGAGAGAGAGAGAGAGAGAGAGAGAGAGAGAGAGAGAGATAGAGAGAGAGAGAGAGAGAGATGCATGTATCTATGCATACATGCATGTATAGTACGTATATATGTATGTTTAGGAATGTGTATGTATGTATATGTATGTATATGTGTATGAGTTTATGTGGGAAAACGACGATAATGATGATAGTCTTTTCCAGAATTTGTCACAAAGTATAAAATCGCGAATTTGGTGCTTCCAGACAAGGAAAGTCATTCCGGCTTTCAAGAAGAAATCCGTGGTAACACTTTTTACAGTTGTCTCAGCGATTATTTTCTCCAAAATTTACTCTGAAGAAAGGGGTAAGTCGATAGCACAGTTCTTTGTCACTCATAGTGTGTGAGGAGAGAGGGACGACAATTCCACGATGATCTGTCTGTCATTATCTCTCTTAGGAGCAACAGTTCAACTTACTGGTTTGTTCATAGAATAATGCCGAGTTTCAGTGGCGGCTCATGTATAAGCACTGTGGAACTGCAGCACCCCCTATTTCAACTCAATATTATCGATTACATTCAATATAATGAGTCCTGTTTTCTTTAATTCTTTCTTCATTCTTGTACATTATATAATCCTTAAACTTAATTTCAGTAGCCATCTCCTAGTTTATAGGAGTGTGCGCTTGTATAGAAGTGTGCGCTTGTATAGAAGTGTGCGCTTTACAGTTCTAGCGATGCGGTGTTTGGCTGTTGTGCGCATGCTCACATGTCGAGATAGGAAGCTTCACGCTAGGGAGAGAGAGAGAGAGAGAGAGAGAGAGAGAGCGAGAGAGAGAGAGAGTACTGTCATTCACGCAGTACCGACCCCGGTGTGCTGGTGAAAGGTAGTGTTTCTTTTTGATTCTGCGTGTGTTGTGCTTAAAAACGTGTTTATATGCTTGAATGTGATAAAGTGTAGAATTAAATTATCCTGCTTCCAGCTATGTGGTAGAAAGTTCGGTACGGTAGAGGTGCGATTTACGAGTGAGGAAGAGGCGAAAAAGCACTCCACTGTACCCTTAAGAACGGCTAGGTGGGCACTTTTACCTACCTATTGTGGAAGAAGAGCTGCACGTGTGAGAATTGGATGGGCACCTCCCGAAATAGACCCGGAATGGCTGGTTACAGCCATTATTCATAACTGCAAAGATGAAGTGGAAGTTTTAAAAGTAAAAAAATCGAGAGAGATAAACTGGTGGGGATTTGGTGTAGATGCACTCGTACACATAACCCTACCAGATCTGCACAACATAGCAGAAGAATTGGAGCTCCCCGACGGAACACAACTGAGAGTTGTAGTGGAGGGAAGACCACCAATATGTTACAAATGTAAAAGTAGGGGACACATGCAGGCGGTGTGTCCCCGCAGAGAAGTACAAGTGGAAAAAAGTAGAGGTCTGTGAAGAGGAGATGGTGGAAGGCGAACAAGAGGAGGTGGAGAAAAAGCAGGTGGAGACTGTGGAGTGCGAGAAAATTTCTCAAGAAAC
>NC_068983.1:114568272-114570441 GCF_001194135.2 Octopus bimaculoides
TTGCAAGAATAAAAGGATTAGTAAGACTTAAACTGGACCCTGAAGCGTTTGAAGGAAAAAAGAAAGCTATATTGGTGGAAGCACATGTGATGCAGAGACTGCAACAGATACACCCGGACAAGTTTCAAATAAGTGGATTATACGTGGGCTACGACACCCTGCCAAGTGTAGTAACGGTAGAGGAGCTGTGGCCACTTACAATTGTTAAAGAAAAAAAATGACCATAAACTGTATGAGAGAACTGTTAAATAAAACTGCGTGTTTTAGGGGACTCGTAAGCCATTTCATCACCTCATTGTAAGTAATTCATTTCATTCATCATTCGTTCTTTGCACCCCACGTGCTGTATTGTTTTGTCTGTCCTTGTAGTGTCATCCCTCTGTGTAGTGGCCGCAGTGCCAAAATAAAGAAAAAGTTGAGTAGCAGTCGAGTAGAAGTTGTGTAGCGGTTGAGTAGAGATCGTCCGAAGGTACTAGATAGCAGTAGCTTGAGACATAACAATGTGTTTGTTTCCCTTTACACAATGTTAAAACAACGGCTAACTTTATCTACGAGCTGCCACTACCGAATTCTACACTAATTCCAACGTTATTTGCAATCTTTGTAAGGGCTGCACTTGAGATCATGGCAGATACTATGATATGTAAAATGTATATCCACGCTGAAGTATGAATAAATGGCTGCCGAAACCTATCTAGGCTAAAATCCTCTAGGAAGTGCCGTGATATGTGCATTCATGATCAATACTAAATATGTTCTGCCGGAATCGAACATACAGGGGTTGGACAAAATAATGGAAACACCTTGCATCATAGCATCAAATTTTGAAATATCTATAAAACCGTCAAAAGCTTGTTTATTTTTGTTTTTATTTTATTTATTATTAGTGATGCTTAATATGTTTTGCTAAAATTGCTGTTTCTTTACAGATATCATCAGAAAAAGGTAATTAAAGTTCATTAAAATGACAGATCTATCGGACTTTCAAAGAGGTTGAATTGTTGGTGCTCGTATGGCAGGCGCTAGCGTAACGAAAAACAGCCTAAATGTTTAGTGTATCAAGAAGTACTGTCTCCAAAGTAATGACAACCTTTGAGAAAGAGGGAAAAATCTCCTCGTCGAAACAAAATTCCAGAAGAAAACCAAAGCTGTCAGATAGGGACCGTCGGACTATTACGCGAATTGTTAGAAAGGATCACAAAAGTACAGCTCCCAAAATTATAGCAGAGCTTAATGACCACCTCGAGAACCAAGTTTCCATAAAAGCTGTTCGCCAGGAGCTATTTTCTTGGATGAGACATCCTTTACCTTATTTCCGATCACCAGCCGAGTATACGTGTGGAGATAGCCGAAAGAAGCATTTGACCCAAACTGCCTTCTTCCAACTGTTAAACATGGAGGGTGATCTGTGATGATCTGGGGGCGCTGTATCTTCGAAATCCGCCGGCTCAATGATTTTCCTTCGTGGCAGAATTAATAGTCAAGACTATTTAAGCATTTTATCTGTTCAAATTCATCCTATGGTTGCAGAACTGTTTCCGGAGGGAAACGCAATCTTTCAGGATGATAATGCACCAATTCACACAGCTAAAGTTGTTACTGAATGGCACGAGAAACATTCTAGTTTAAGTTGAACATCTTATCTGGCCACCACAGTCCCCACATCTCAATATTACTGAACATTTATGGTGCATTTTAGAAAAACAAGTAAGGAGTCGATATCCTCCACCATCATCACTACAAAAAGTGGAGACTGTTTTAGCTGAAGAATGGACAAAAATTCCTTTGGAAACAATTCAAACTTTGTACGTGCCCATACCTCGTAGAATTGAAGCTGTAATTACTGCCGAAGGTGGTCCTACCCCATGTTAAAATAAATTTGTTTGAAATTTTAAGGTGTTTCCATTATTTTGTCCAATTCCTGTATATTTGGTGATACATGCGACTCATAGAGAACATGGTATGAGCGCTTGAAAGCACTCGAATCAGGATAATCAAGCGATGTCCCATTGTATGAGATTGATTGGGTACAAATGCCTGGGGGAAGTCAGCGATGATGAAGAATTATAACGAAAATGCCATTGTTGCAGAGGCGAAATGTAAGTACATATATATGTGTGTGTGTGTGTGTGTGTGTGTGTGTGTGTGTGTGTGTGTGTGTGTGTGTGT
>NC_068983.1:114570873-114577681 GCF_001194135.2 Octopus bimaculoides
AAAAAAAAAAAAAAAAAAAGAAAGAAGAAAGAAAGAAAGAAAAAAGCTGTCAAGTATCTAATAAACAGCAGGAATAAACAGCTTTGCAATGAAATAAATATCGGTGCGGCGTTTGTTGTTTTGTATCATGATAAACAGTAAAAGTATATTTAACAGTTGCCACAATGCCTTCAGCCTAACCAGAGAATACAATAAAGTTTTCTGTCTCTTTATATACGTACATACATACATACATTCATTCATACATACATATACACATTAATATATGTATATATATATATATATTCATTAGTAGACACACCCAAGAAGTGGATATCCGCCACAAGTGTGTGCGTGAAGTAGAGCAACAAGTAGTTAACTCGCTGAGAAGTCGCATTGATCGAGGAGTGGTTGAGGTGGTGTTAAAGTTCTGGGTGTGTTGAGGCTTGCAATCAAACAAGAAAATTATATGGTTGACTAAGAACAATGAATTGTAAGCTAGAACGAAAGTGAATATCCAGAAATAATCGCTATCGTCATTATGATCATGATCATCATCATCATCGTCATCATCCTTATTAGGCGGCGAGCTAGCAGAATCGCTAGAACGCCTTATTAAATGCTTAGCGGTATTTTGCAGGTCGTTACATGCCGAGTTCAAATTTCGCCAGAGTCGACTTTGCCCTTCATCCTTTCGGGCGTCGATAAAATAAATATCAGACGAGCACTAAGTTCGATGTAATCGACTTACTCCCTTATTATTTAGGCAGCGAGCTGGCAGAAACGTTAGCACGCCGGGCGAAATGCTTAGCAGTATTTCACCTGTCTTTATGTTCTGAGTTCAAATTCCGCCGAGGGCGACTTTGTCTTTCATCCTTTCGGGGTTGATAAATTAAGTACCAGTTTCGTACTGGAGTCATTTCGATCGACTGGCCTCCTCCTCAAAAAAATTTCGGGCCTTGTGGCTAGAGTAGAAAAGAATCGTTAGCATGCTGGGCAAAATGCTCTGCGGCATTTCGTTTGTCTTTAGGTCGACTTCGCCTTTCATCCTTTCGGGGGATAAAACAAATACCAATTGAAGCCTGGGATCAATGTAACCAACCTACCCCTCCCCCAAACATGTTGGCCGTGTGTCAAAATTATTATTATTATTATTTGCACAGCTTCTAACGCTGGAGATGTATTTATAATAATAACTAGCAGAGATACCCGGCCTTGCACGGATTAAAATGGCATAGATTTTGATTGCTTTACTTGTTTCAGTCATGTGACTGCGGCTATGGTGGAGCACCGCTGTTGGTCGAAGAAATCAACCACAGGATTATTCTTTGTAAGCCTAGTACTCATTCTGTCAGTGTCTTTTACCAAACCGCTAAGTTACAGGAATGTAAACACAGCAATATCAGTTGTCAAGAAATGGTGGGGTACAAACACAAGACACAGGCACACACATACACAAATATACACATATATACGACAGTGTTCTTTCAGTTTCCAAGTACGAAATCCACTCACAAGGTTTTGGTCAGCCTGAGGCTATAGTAAGTATATATATATATATCATATATCGTGCGAATGGCTTTATTATACGGTGCCATATTTTACAATCTTGTAAATAATAATAATGATATTTTTATATAAGCTGAAAGCTTATGCCGTTCACAGTGCAATGACTAACGAAAATAGTGTAATAATGGAGCATATAAGCCCTCGACAGAAAAAAAGAAGGCTTTCCCATCCGCGTAGGACGCGAATCCACATTCCTTTGTGAACATGACTGGGTGTGTTACCTTCACACACGGATAGGAAAGCCTTCTTTTTTCTGTCGAGTGCTTATATTCCTCGTTATTAGACTATTTTCCTTAGTCATTGCACGGTGAACGCCATAAACTTTAAGCTTATATTAAAAAAAATACCATTATTATTATTATTTAGATGATTGTAAAATACGGCGTCGTATAACAAAACCATTTGCACCGAAAGTATATATATTTATAATTCTAAAACATGAACAGTTTCATAACATTGTTTGCAAAATAATAGCTAATCTTTTGCGAAGGATCGTATGTACAGTGAACACATGATTTTTGCTCTGGTAACTTCTGCTCTCTCCCATATTCACGCACGACCAGCTATATGTCGCTATGAGTCTCCCTCTGTTTACACAGTCGCTAGAAGGGGACTTAACTCATGCTCCGATTTGAAAATTGTTAGAATTTATGGTTTAAAATTATTTCTAATACAAAAATTCAGGTCTTAGGAAGCAATAAAAAAAATAATAAATGACCGATTCCGGGCATTTTCGACCATGAGGAATTCATTGGTGCGACTCCCAGATTACTATCTTGTAAGGTGTGGATTTCTATAGATGCAACACACACACACACACACTCAGAAACTCAGCTATACAATAGGTATAGATAATAATAATAATAATTATTATTATCTCTTTTACTTGTTTCAGTCATTTGACTGCTGCCATGCTGGAGCACTGCCTTTAGTTGAGGAAATCGACCCCAGGACTTATTTTTTGTAAGCCTAGTACTTATTCTATCGGTTACTTTTGCTGAACCGCTAAGTTACGGGGCCGTAAACACACCACCATCGGTTGTCAAGCGATGTTGGAGGGGGGGGGGACACAGACACACAAACACACACACATATATATATACTTATACATATATACGACGGGCTTCTTTCAGTTTCCGTCTACCAAATCCACTCACAAAGTTTTGGTCGGCCTGAGGCGTTCGTCTTTTCATTCTGAGTTTAAAATTTCCCTCAGCACCTGAATAATTAAATAATTCTATTATGATAGAATCGATACGATTTTGCAAGGAAGTAGCAAAAAATAAATTACTAGGGAACTATTATGAGGTGGGTATACACGTCTGGTGTATAATAGTATTATACAATTAAATAGTTGGTTGTGGTCATCTAAAAATAACCTATCGCAGAAATGTATCCTAACACTGAACGCACTCCGTACTACTCGAACGTAGGTACGATACTCAATATTCACTGTTAAACCAACACACGATGAACTAACACGAACTCACGCGTAATCGGTTGGTCCGCCTTCAGTCACGTGGGGTATTCAGGATTCTCCCATAACAGGAAGTAACAAGTAAATTAGAAAAGGCGATTGGCATTGCGATAATCGTACTTGCAGCTCTCTACTATTTCTTCAATTGAAAGCTCGAAAGTTGGTAGAATTCAGTCGCTTACTTTTTGACACGACAGACCAGAAGCTGTATAATATGGCAGCGTATATTATTGTTTGACTAGTATGAAGTACTGAGTTTTACTTAATCGACTACACTCTCCACTCATAATGTGTCGCCTTTTGTTTAAGTTCGAAATAGTTATTACGAAGTATTCATCAAGGATTTCCATTAGATATTTATCTTAAACCCACATAAATATTTCTGATGATCATGAATTACAGTATTAACTTTTTTTGTTTCGCATTCAATTTCTTAAAGAGAACAGTGTATGACTGCTGAATAATAAATTAACTTGTTAAATAGGCGAGCTTGCAGAATCGTTCGCACACCGAGCAAAATGCTTAGCGATATTTCGTCCGTCTTTACGTTCTGAGTTCAAATTTCTCTAAGGTTGACTTTGCCTTTCATCCTTTCGGAGTCAATAAAATAAGTACCAGTTGTACACTGGGGTCGATGTAATAGACTTACATCTCCCTCGAAATTGCTGACCTTGTGCCAAAATTTGAAACCAAGGAATTAACTTGTTGACTAGAGAGGCCCCGGAGATTGATTAGATTTAAGATCCTTTATATTCTTATAAATAAAATCCTTCATAAATTATATATCGTGTTTAAAGGAATTATTTTCGCTGAACTAAATTAACTTTTGACATAATCAGCCATATCCTGTTGGCTAATTTCTTTCCACTCAGCAACACTTTCATTGAGGTTAATGACCTCTGAGATGGGTTTGCAATACGTGTTCCCGAGTTTGTTGAATCATTTCCTTTCACTCATTTTTCGTACGTAAAATTTTCCATCCAAAATCAATAGCTCTGAATGCAATGGTTTACAACGGAATAATTTGCCCTCGGTTCGCTCACCTACTGAAATAACAGATGGTAAACCAACGTATCATTTAATAGGTCTGGGACGGTCTTATTTTCTTCGTGACCACGTCAATGTATTTCTGTTGTTGTTGTTTAGCTCCGGTTAGTTTTAATCGACAAACCTATGAAATCTGTTGGATATATGAGTGAAATTTGTTCCTAAAATTTTGGACGTGTAATTCTATACAAATATTTGTCAAGTACTATGTATTATATATTCATGTTTTCAATCATACGTAGACAAAGATGTAGCTGGGTAGATAGACTCAGGCGTGACTGTGAGATAAGAACTGTGCTTCCCAGCTACATGATTTCAGATTCAGTCCCATTGCTGGCACCTTGGACCAGTGTCTTCTATAACCAAACCCTTGTTAATGGATTTGGTAGACGGTAACTAGCAGAAGCCTGTCGTATATGTATGCACATATGTTTATGTATGTGTGTATGTGTGCATATATATATACATACATACACACATACACGCGCGCGCGCGTGTTTCTCTTCTATTTTTAATCATTTAAATTCTTCCTCCGAAGAAAGGACTGGTTTCTAACAAAGATATAAAATTCCGTCTTTGGAATGTAGATAACGAAAGCAATGTGACATTTTAAATCTGTGAAAAGTCTTGCATAATTTTACTGTTCCACTTACAGACTGATTTTGTAATGTGCAAGTCAGTTGGTTGATTTCTTTTTCTGAAAATCCAAGCTTATCCAAACTGACAGCTAGGCATTTTCTTACAAAACCAAGTACTCCAATCCTTATTGGTATATATGTAAATTTGTAAACCGGATATAGAAGCTAGAGGTATAGAAGCAATTGTTCATAGTTATCCTCTTTCTCTTTGATTTTCAAAGAGATATGAACATCTGTTGAACAGTTGACCTCTATGGCGGTACATACTTTTTCTTGTTTGTCCCAAACAATATCCGGCTTGTTATGCTTACACTTGACAGATGTCTTTATGAGTATGTCCGACCAATATTCCTTGTGCTATTTGTGTACGTATTCAATAACAGGAAGATTCTCTATATTTATTCTAGGACAGTCTTTTTTCCGAATGGCATTGCATATTGTTTTTGCAACAACATCATGTCGCATAGGGAGGTAGTACTTTGATAACATTTTTGGACAGCTGATTTCCAAAGAAATAAGGCATAACTACAATTTCGGTTGCATCTGGGAATTTCAAGGGTCACTTTTGCTGATTAGGTATTTAGTAGCAATCACCTGTTTTTGGATTCCAAATGTATTGCCTTCGAAGTGTGATGTGATGTGGTGGTCACGAATCCAAGAGAGGCTTCACTTCATGTGAATGTTACTATCTTCTTTAAGTCTTTGGGAAACATATCCATGCACGATCTTTTTTGGTATATTGGGCGTTGCACCTTCAGCTCTTCTTTGAGGTATGCTAGTCCGGATGTTTTAAGGTTGTACGGGAGGCCATCAGGAAGAAAGTGCTTCTTGAGGAGCTCACTTCCAATTCGTAAGATATTGTTTTTTTCGCTTTTCAGCACTAAATTAATGTATTTATTTTTGCTGCTGTTGTTTAACAAGTGCAGTTTGAGAGAGACTATGCGACATTCGAAGGCTGCCTGCACTGATCCCAAGCCCCTACCTCTTTTATCTCTTCCTAGGTTGAGCCTGTCGAAGTCACTTTTCCTGTGGAGATATCCAGTTTATGTTAGAATCTTGCGGGTTTTTAATGTCTATGAAGTGGATTTCTTCTACAAACTAGTCAAATATCCCAAATGTTGGAATCAGCACTGGTACTGCAAATACATTGTAAGAGGAAAGTTCTGACTGCCATACTTTTCTAAGTCTGGTGTAATATTCTTGGGTCACTAATTTTATTCACAGTACTTTTATATGATACATTTTCATGAATGCCTAGGTGCTTGTAGCATTCTTTGTGTGGGACAGGAGAGATAGTGAGACTATTGATGTACAAGTTTTGTGTTTGGGGAACTGATTTCTCCAGATCGACAATCAACTAAGAACATTTCTTCTGGCCAAGTTTCATTCCTATTTCAGCTGAAAATGTTATTAATTCCAGCTGTTTTTTGGCATTGTTAATATTTCTAGCATAAATCTTAGCCTAAATTTGGAAATATTGTATGTATGTATATACATATATATGTATATATACATGTATGTATATATGTATGTATGTATGTATGTATGTGTGTTTGTCCCCCGCTTCTGCTTGAGAGCCGGTGTTGGCTTGTTTACGACCCTCATAACTTTGCGATTCGGCAAAAGAACTGGAATCGATTTTTACAAAAAAACTCTTCAAGGTAATGCTACAACATGACCGCAGTTTTAATGACTGAAAAGATGAAAGACACACCCACGCACACACACACGCACATATACACACACACAAACACGCGCGCGCGCCCAATTAGGAAAAAACACACACATACACATACATAGACATAATGAGGAGATATGAGCAGGGCGAGTCTGGAAGTGAATTCAGCTATAAATAATAGCATGTGAAGTCTTAGGTAAAATATTTTTTAAATCCCTTGGATGGAAAAAAATGTCAAGGGTTATCTCGTCGTCATAGTTACAGAAAAAGAGAGTGAATGTCCCGTAGCCTTCGATCTTTTTCCCGTCTCAAACATTTTTATTTTTTTTTTTGCAACCCATTTCATTGCATGATATTATTTATAGGCGTATCCACCTCTAGGCGCACCCTGAAAATGCACACACACACACACACACACAC